>NC_091176.1:3919090-4154090 GCF_040958095.1 Procambarus clarkii
TCCAAACCTGTGTAGGAATGAAAGACTACAGAATCGAAACCTGTGTAGGAATGAAAGACCACAGAATCCAAACCTGTTAAGGGATCAAAGACCACAGAATCCAAACCTGTTAAGGGATCAAAGACCACAGAATCCAAACCTGTTAAGGGATCAAAGACCACAGAATCCAAACCTGTTAAGGGATGAAGGACCACAGAATCCAAACATGCTTAGGGATGAAAGACCACAGAATCCAAACATGTTTAGGGATGAAAGACCACAGAATCCAAACATGTTTAGGGATGAAAGACCACAGAATCCAAACATGTTTAGGGATGATAGACCACAGAATCCAAACATGTTTAGGAATGATAGACCACAGAATCCAAACATGTTTAGGGATGATAGACCACAGAATCCAAACATGTTTAGGGATGATAGACCACAGAATCCAAACATGTTTAGGGATGATAGACCACAGAATCCAAATATGTTTAGGGATGATAGACCACAGAATCCAAACATGTTTATGGATGATAGATCACAGAATCCAAACCTGTTTAGAGATGAAAGACCACAGAATCAGATAACAAGTAAAAGTAAAAATGTTCAGAATCAAAGTATTTTTCCCAAAGAAAGTGCACAAAGTCCACTTGTGTCAACTAGTGAATGCTTGCATGGATCACATGCGTTATCCAGAGAAAGATCGCAAAATTCAAGCGTGTTGGCTAGACAAGGAGAGCAGAGGTCATTAATGTCATCTCAGGAGAGGGGTCGTATTTTGAGTATGTCAGCTAATGACACATCTAAAGATAAAAATATTAATTTCATTGGAATGGTAGGTAGATCTAAGAAAGAAAATTGTAGACCCAATCGTGTGCATAGCAAAACTACAGAGCTATATGTGAAATTTGCTGAAGCAATAGAAGGAAATATAGATATATTAGAGTATATTAAAAATCGGTTGCCTCCAGGACTAGAGTTTACTATGATAAACAAAACCATTGAGCAGGACACAAAGAACACCATTGTAACGTTGCAGTGCAAGAGTAAGCGTTCAGCAGAACACTTAAAAGCAGAACTTGCAAAAGGAAACCATTATTCTCAAACAAAAATTCTTTGCTTTGATACCTTACAAGAAGTAAGAGGACTTGTAATGAAAAAGCAACGTGATATTGAGATATCTTTTGAGCAAAACATGCAGCAAATTACATGGAAATCAGAGTCTGCTCTTGTAGAGCATTATGATAAGTTATCAGATGTTAAGTCTCGCCTAGAAAAGATACAGAGTGTAAAATCCAAGTTTATGTCTTTTGAACAATTTAAAGCACAACGCATTGAAGGATGTGCCTTGGAGGATAAGGCTAAAGAACTAGAACTACAAAGAGAGGAATTTCTTAAGCAAGTAGAATATGCCGTACGTGAACTTACTAAAGCAAAGGAATCTTTAAATTTTGAGAAAATTGCTAAAGAAACTAGACTCAATTTAGCAATTGAATGTAATAGACTTTCGAATGCTTTTCCTATTTATGCAAGACGCTCAGATATTCTTGAAATCGTCAAAAACAATCAAGTATCAGTTATAATTGGTGAAACAGGATCAGGAAAGAGCACCCAAATTGCACAATATTTTTTTCAAGGAGGCTTAGCCAGTAATGGAATAATTGCGTGCACGCAACCTCGTAAGATTGCTGCAACTAGCTTGGCCGTACATGTTGCTAAAGAACTAGGAACAGCAGTTGGTCAGGTTGTTGGTTACAAAGTAGGAATGCAGACAAAGAAAACAAATTCAACAAAAATTTTATATATGACAGATCACATCCTACTGAATGAGTGTTTACAAGATCGAAAGCTTAGTGCATTTTCCTGCATCATTATAGATGAAGCTCATGAACGGAGCATTTATACTGATCTGTTACTTGGAATGATCAAAGAATGTCTGAAAGATCGACCGGATCTTCGTCTTGTAATCACTTCAGCCACCATTAATCCAGAAGTCTTTGTTAGGTATTTTGTAGAGTGCCCTGTTCTTTTTGTGTCAGGAAGAATGTTCCCTGTGGAAGTAGAATGGAAGGAACCAGTAGTGGGAGCTGAATCCTTTGGTAATTACCAAGAGGAAGCTGTTGTAAAGGCCATTGAAGTTCATGAGAAGGAGGATGAAGGAGACATATTGGTCTTTTTGACATCCCCATTAGAAACTGAGAAGTGCTGTGAACGTTTTCGGGATTTAATGAAAGGTAAACCATTAAATTATGTTACTCTTCAATTACATGGACGGTTACAAGGGGATGAACAACAAAAGGTCTTTGACCCCGTATCCGGAGGCAAGAGGAAAATTGTCTTTGCCACAAATTGTGCAGAAACTTCAGTCACTATTCCTGGAATTAAGTATGTTATAGATACTGGCCTAGGGAAAGAAATGAAGTTTGATCCAGTTCGCAAGATGAGTACCCTTGCGGTAAGCATGGTGACACAGAGTTCAGCTAAACAAAGGCAGGGTCGTGCAGGACGACTAGGTCCTGGAAAATGTTTTAGGCTGTATACAGAAGATGATTTTAAAAAGATGAATGTTGATTCACTTCCTGAAATAATGAAAGTTCATATTGGTCATGCTATGCTAAAACTAATGGAACTGGGTGTGGATCCCTTGAAATTTGATTATATCATGTCCCCTTCCATTCCTGCCATGGAAGAAGCATTTGCATCACTAGTGCACATAGGTGCAGTGTCAGAGGAAAAGATAACTGATCGAGGAAAGTGGATTGCTAAAATGCCGTTTGACCCAAAGTATGGCGCTTTTGTTTATGAAGCTGTTCAAGTTGGAGCTGGACTGGAAGCAGTTATTATAGCAGCAGCAAGTGGAACTAGCTCACTATTTTACAGAGCGGGAAGTAACGAAGAAAAAGAAAAAGCAGACAGACATAAAATTAGGTTTTGTCATGAAGGTGGTGATCAACTTACTCTGTTATCTGTGTTTAGAGAATGGCACAAGGTACCAGAAAAAGATAAGGGAAAATGGTGTTTCAGTTATTCCATCAATGGAAAGGCAATAAAAAGTGTCCGTGAAACAACTAACGAAGTGTTGCATACACTAAAGAAAGAAATGAAAGTTGACCTTAAATTTTCCTTTGGCAGACCAGAAAAATTAGATAATTTGCTGGTGGGTCTTCTATTTAAGGCTTTGAATAGAAATTTGAGTCATTATCTTGGACATGCAAAGGCAGGGTACAGCATTGTGTCCACAGACCAGAGGGTTGAGGTTCATCCGTCTTCAGCTTTAGTATCACTCGGGAGTCAGTCAGAGTGGATTGTATTTGATCAGGTTATGAGAACATCCAGAGATTTTGCAATGCAAACTACACCAATCCCTGAATCCTTGGTGTTAAAAGGAATAGAAGAGGGTTGGCTTCATTTGCAGATTGAAGAAGCCAAGAAAAAGCGTATCACTGTAGCATGCCAAGAATATGTTGGCCCCCAGATGTTCAGGGAGTTTGTTGGCCCTCGCTATGTTAACATGAGGAACCTTGAAACAACACTCTCAGAAAAATTTCCAAACTCGTTTGTTGTAGTTGAAGCTGATTGGGATAAGGGCGAGTTGAAAGTATTATCAAATGAGAAAAATAAGGAATGTCTTGCTGATAGTCTGTCTCAGGTTCTTGCTCCTCACAGAGCAAATTTTCAATTGGAAGAAAGCGAAGAGCGTATTGGTTCCATGTCAATGGATATATCTGTAAGGACTGTCATTGGAGCTGGAGGTAGTATTGTTAATGTTTTCATGCCAGAAGAGTTTAAAATAGTAAAAATATTCTGTTCTTTAGAAACCATAGATGATCTGTCAAAGGAAGATGTATTAATAAAATTTGGTCAGTATGGAGAGATAAAAGAATGTAAAAAATATTACCGAAAGCAAAAATCCTCAACTATTTGGGGACAAATCACTTTTGGGAAAACTGAATCTGCTGTCGAGGCTGTCAATGGGACAAAGGATGAACCTGAATTGTGTGCACGTCCAAATGTACGTCTCCCAGCACATGGAATTTGTGGGTTAAGGACAAAGATTCAGTGGTGTAGACGGCGTTCTAGAGGGTATGGGTTTGTAGAGTTTGCCAATGTTGAAGATTTCATGGCAGCCTGTAGACTACGTGTGTTGAGTGTTGGAGGTTCTACAGCAATGCTAAATGTTGCTAAGAAGTCTCCTCAGAGTATATATGTTATAAAATTTAACCATTTAGTGACAGAAGATGTTTTACGTCAAGCATTTGCTGACGCTCTGAATATTGATCCTGTTAAAAGCATAGTGAGAGTTAATGTGATTAGAAAAAATGTGGGCCTGGATAAAGAAAGGTTTAGTATCGCCAAGAGGACCCTTCTTCGAAAAATTGAAGAATTTGCGCAGCCTGGTACATTTAGCTTAGAGGTAAGAGAGCCACGATCAGAAAAGGATATTAACTTCATAGCATTTTGTATGTTTAACAATTTAGATGTGGGATATACTGCATGTGATGAGATGAATAAGGAATTTTATATATGCAATGAAAGAGTTTCAGTGAAGGTTGATATTCACAGTTCTTTATTCATTCGTAAGGATATATTTAAGATAAGTGGGGATGCAGTAAAGGAAGAAATTAAAGATATTGAGAATGAAAGTAAAGAAGTAAAAATAAAAGTGAAATATTTGAAGAGTGAGAATGTGTCTGTGGAATTCCACACTGAGAGTGTTAATGCCCTTGCTCAAGCTAGAAAACGTATTCAGGTGATCATCAGGGGGGATATTATTGACTGTGAGAACAATGATCAAGTGAGATTACTGTTTACACGTGAGGGTAGGAAAAGGCTTCAAACTATCATGAATGACACAGGAGCTCTCTTAATAACTGATGATAGGGTAATGGCACTTTCCATCCATGGGTCATTAAGAAGCAGAATGAATGCAAAGGCTGATGTTGATGAATATCTACAGCAACTCTCTCAAGGTACTATAAAATATATTGATTTAAAAGGCACCGGGAAGCCTTCAGGAGTCATGAAAGCACTTATGCTTAAATATGGAACAGATTTATATGGTATGCAGACAACAGCAAAGCTAACAACTGTTAATCTAGACCTTAGGAACCATCGAGTAAGACTAATGGGATCAGATAAGGCCATTAATGAGGCAGTTGATATAGTGGACGCAGTTATGACAAGTCTGACAGGTAGTGGAGTGATTACCTCAAGTGACGATGACCCTGACTGTGTAACTTGCTTCTGTCCAGTTGAAAGTAAGGACCTCTTCAGGCTGGAATGTTGTGGTCATGCTTATTGCAAGGAATGCATCAAACTCCAAGTAGATACAGCCATCACCAGCAAAGACTTCCCTATAGTGTGTGGAAATGAGGGATGCTCGTCAAAGTTTGTGTGGAGAGACTTTGTAAATCTTTCACGTCAGGGACACATTACATTAGCTAAGCTTGTGAATGCCTCTCTTAATTCATATGTGGCTCAGCACAAAAATGATTTCCACTATTGCACTACTCCAGATTGTCCCATTGTGTATAGGATACGAGAAGGTGGAGTCCCATTCTTTTGCCCGGAATGTAATGTCAAAGTTTGCTCAAGTTGTCATGTTAATTATCATGATGGCCTCACTTGTATCATGTACAAGAAGATGAATGAAGATGATAGTTTGGGTGCATGGTTGATGAAGGATATTAATAACAGAAAAATTTGTCCAAACTGCTCTACACCCATTGAGAAGATTGAAGGGTGTAACAAAATGCTATGTTTAGGATGTAAGAAATGCTTATGCTGGATCTGTTTGGCAGTCTTTAACACAGAAAGTGAGTGTTATGGTCACCTTCGGAGAGTGCATGGCGGATTTATGTAATCTATACAAGTTCATGTTACAAGGATAGTGATAGAATTTTTAAGACAATGTTTAGGGTGTATCACATTACTGTACATAAATAATTCCTTTGATAAATGCACATCTAAGATGATATCTGCTGAAATACTGACTATACTTGATCATACTATACAATGATATCTGCTGAAGTACTGACTATACTTAACTATAACAGTTAAAATATTTCTTTATTTCACACATTTCACTTGGTAGAATGATCATGCCAGTGCCCTTAGGAAAGGGTAAGGAGGGTCATCATGTTAGAATGTGCCACGACAGTGAACAAGTAATTACTAGGTGTATATTTTATTTATACACCTGGGATCACCCCAGTTGAATCTTCATTTGTTTGTGTAATGAAATGAAGAAATATTAGGCTATCATGACTGCAGATATCCCTCACCCCATCTCTTGTAATACATAATATTGATTTATCTAGAATGGTATACGTGATAATGTTGCATTGTTGGTGTGTATAAAAACCCCTAACTTCTAAGCTCAGCTTACTTTAATTATTATGTACAAGAAGGGGAATTCAGATTATGGTAGTTTATGTATATAGCAAATTGTTGTATTCAGTATGTTCTGGGACATTTAATATCTGCATAAAACTTTACTATACTAATTAAAATAGAAAGTGTGAAGTACTGCGTTTCTTCATATATCATGTTTCTGTGATTTTAAAACTAGCGGGTATTGTATTTATTTTTTTTAAATTTCTAATATAGTTTTCATATATGCATGCGGCTGTGCAGGATGTACTGTAGACACACCATAATGTAATGCATGTAAGGATATCTCGACTTTTATGTCATTTTAATTACCTTGGAGTAGTTACAGGACGAGAGCTGCTCACTGTGTGAAGAATGGCTTTACAAGTCAATATAATTACTGAGTAACAAGTAAGGTTGACAGTGTATAGTGACCCAGTGACTTCATGTATGTCTTGACAAGGTTTACTTAAAACTGATGCAAGATTTATTGGAAGCCCATATTAATACTGATTCAAAGGTTTTAGAATTGTATTTTTTTAACACTATTAGAGGGCATGTATGCTGTGATAAGCACGATAACTCATGTAATGAATATGTAGTATTGTTAAATTATTATATATATAAATGCCACACAATTTATGTTGACTGAGAGAAGCATTATAAGGATTGAAGCTAGGCTGTTGAAGAGACAACATTGAAAGTAAGTATAACTAGTTCATTTTTTTTTTTTTTTTTTTTTTTTTTTTTTTTTTTTGTAAATTAGAATTGTACACATGAACTAACATAAGTTGAGTGTCTTTTTATATATATATATATATATATATATTTTTTTTTTTTTTTTTTTGATACTACTGGTAAATGAACCAATTTATAAATTCTTCTCTGGTTGCTGTTCCAGTTGAATTTATTCAACACACATCAATACAGGTATTAAAGAAAATATTGGTTAATGCCTGAAGTGTATTTCATGGGTGAATTGTTACATAGCCTATTCGAAGCATCAATAAATTGTATAATTTTGAACATAAAATTTTGTATTTATTTCCTGATACATGTTGAGTGGTTACATTGATACAGGAAACTGTTTGGGCCATTTGGATATGTTGATTAAGTACAGTATACCTTTTTTAATTTGATCAAAACCGGATTACATTTATTGTCACCTGTAAATAAGAAATAAAATATTGAAGTGCTTCAGCATTTAGTAATAATTGTATACAGAGGTCAAACAGCTGTGTGTAGGCTATTGAACTTGTGTAATGCACATTACTATATTACTTTATTCACATTGTGTTCTACCAGTAGCAATACTCCATCCTTACACTCTTGTTTACAGTAGGCACAGCATTTAAGAACATAAGAATTAAGGAAACTGCAGACCTATCATACACAAAACAGCTACTTATATAATGTTTTATTGCTTTATTTACATTCATAATAACTGGAAAATTCATAACTAATGTTCTGTAAAGTGCATAAGATAAGGTTCAGGTATTAGGCAATTTACTGTATTTACCAAGAGGTAAACTTCTTGGTTTACAGTGTACAGTACATAGTCCAGAAACTTTTAAGCACAATTGTGCCATAATCTGAAGCTTTCAAACTAAGTTAGGTATGGCATTTGTATAATAATATTTTATTTATACAATAGATGACACATTGACAAGTTAAAGTGGTGTATGATGAGTCTTGGAATATCTAAAGTGTTTTAGTAAACACTCGGGTGTCTGCGTCGCCAGGATGCCATGTTGTTTGACAGATGACAAGTTAAAGTGGTGTATGATGAGTCTTGGAATATCTAAAGTGTTTTAGTAAACACTCTGGTGTCTGCGTCGCCAGGATGCCATGTTGTTTGACAGAGATTTTGTCCTTTCAATAAAATTTATAATAATAATTTATTGTGTTGGAGGACAGGCAGCCAATGTATATAATAATTTTAATTAATTGTGTCTGGGAACAGGCAGCCACTGTATACATACAGTACATGTTAGGCTTAAATCAAGGTCCTTCCCAGGATGCAGCCCCACAACAAGACTGACTAACTCCTGGGGTACCTATATTCTGCTAGGTGAACAGATGTATTAGGTGATAGAAATCGTTCCCAACCAATACTGTCCCACCCTAGATTCAAACCTGGAATTTCTGATTGAGAGTCAAGAACGAACCTATTTGGGCTCTCTGCCCGAAACGCTTTGCGTAATAGTGGCTTTAGGCATTGTATGTACTAGCTCTATCTATAAAGCCAACAAACTTTGTAAATCTCTTTATGTATGTACCTTACCTAAATAAAAATTATTATTATTATTATTATTATTATTATACTGGGACCCTTATAATGACACTTTTCATGTCTCTACAAGTGTAGTGGGCATTTAGGCCTCAAAATTTTCCTTTTTTTTTTTTTTTTTTTTTTTTGAGATATATACAAGAGTTGTTACATTCTTGTACAGCCACTAGTACGCGTAGCGTTTCGGGCAAGTCCTTAATCCTATGGTCCCTGGAATACGATCCCCTGCCGCGAAGAATCGTTTTTTCATCCAAGTACACATTTTACTGTTGCGTTAAACAGAGGCTACAGTTAAGGAATTGCGCCCAGTAAATCCTCCCCGGCCAGGATACGAACCCATGACATAGCGCTCGCGGAACGCCGGGCGAGTGTCTTACCACTACACCACGGAGACTGCACAATACTTATATGCTAGTGCTGGCAGAGTGGGTATAGTACTGTGCTTCCACCCTAGTGGCTTAGTTGCCACTAGGGACATTTGTGGCAACTAAAACGAATTATTGAGAGAACTGCTTTACAATATAACTTGAAACCATTCAAACTTCTCCGTTTTACCCTCTTTAAGCGTGTATGAATATGCCCTGGCTTCTTGTCCCCTCAACACAATGAATTATGTTGATTTATGGGCGATGACAATCATGGGGTTGGATGCGTCGCGGCGCACCCATGAAGAGTTAATCATGAAGCCTAATAGTGAAATGAATGTCGCTTATACAGCCCGTCCTCTAAACAAAGGCCAAAGTCCATTCCATGCACCCGCCAAACCTCCTGTTTATGAATGAAAAACTGTTTACACACGACTCACAACTGATGACGTCCGAACACTTCCGGAACAAGTGCTTCACTGACGATTTTGGTTCAAACAACAATGCTATAAATGCTTCACCCACGTACTACAAATACAAATAATCGCCAACAGAACCTAAACACCAAACCTAACCAGTGCCTAAATTTGCACAATAAACTAATATATAATAATATTAATGCATATTTGAGAAAAGTTCTATTTGGAATGAACAGAATGTTAAAATTGATGAATGTGTCTTTGGGGTCGACCGCTGGATAGAATGGACTTGGTTTGGAGACGGGTTGCCTTCAGAACTGAGGAGGGGCATTACCCACACCATCCAAACAGTAGTATCATAACCCAAAATAGCTTTGTAGCAAATAGCTCTGCTATTCAACAAATCTCTAGTGTCATATATTCCCTGATATCCTTAAAAAAAACACGAGTAATGCCTTTTCATAAAGGAGGCGATAGAACAGACATAAGCAATTACAGACCAATATCAAATCTATCAATACTATCAAAAATATTTGAAAAAATTATTTATAAACAGCTCTACTTCTATCTCGTAAAATTCAACATACTAAGTTTGTCAGTTTGGCTTCCGCTCTCAAAAAAACTACCAACGATGCAATTATTAGTCTGCTTGATATCATATACACAGCCCTTGACAAAAATTAGTTCCCAATTGGACTCTTCATTAACCTAAGAAAGGCTTTTGATTCTGTTAACCATAACTACCTCTTAAACTCCACCATTATGGAATCCGAGGCCTTGTCCTGAACTATATCCGATCCTATCTTAGTGACAGACACCAGTGTGTAGCCATCAATGACATAACCTCTCCCACTCTACCATTAACTGTAGGGGTGCCACAGGGCAGCATCCTAGGACCTCTCCTATTTCTTATATACATCAATGATCTGCCTAGTGTCTCTTAACATTCTTAAACCTATATTGTTTGCTGATGATGCTACCCTCATCTACTCAGACCCCAACCCACTCATATTAAATAATGTTGTAAAGAACGAATTACAAAAAGTCCACTTATGGATGTCAACCAACAAACTCACACTAAACATAGAAAAAATCTACTACATCTTATTTGGAAGCAAATCAACAAATGCAATTCAGCTTCTGATACACAATGTTAACATCAGCAATATAAAGGATGGAAAGTTCCTTAGCCTACACTTAGAGAAGAGACTCAACTTCAGCACCCACATACAACACAAAAAAGTCTGAAAAACGGTTAGTATTTTTTCTAAAATCAGATATTAAGTTCCAAACTCTGGTCTCCTCTCATTATACTACGTGCTAATCTACCCCTATCTTACATATGGTATCTGTGCATGGGGTTCAACCACTGGAAACTACCTCAAGCCCATCATCACCCAGCAAAAATCTGTTATCAGGACAATAACAAACTCTGGTTTCAGACAACACTCAGCCCCACTGTATAAATCCCTCAACATGCTAAACATAATCTCCACACATTCTCTTATTCCATCTACATGTTCAAAACCTTGTTCCTAAATGCAAACCCTGACCTGAAACGCTCCTTAGACAGATGTAATAGAGCCCATTATCACCACACTAGAAATATATATATATCTTTGATATCCCCAGAGTCAAACTAAATCTGTGTAAACACTCTATGCAAATTAAGTGACCTAGTCTATGGAACTCACTCCCCAACAAATTAAAAAGCTGTCCAACCTACGCCTTATTCAAAAATAACACCAAAAAGTACCTAATTTCATCATAGATTTCTACCTAATGCTTCACACTCGCAGTGTGTCGTGTACTACCCCGACATATGTGCCTAAGCCATATAACTTCACCGTTGTAAACACTGCCATCACCTTATATCATGGTTGCTACGTTGTACGTAAATTGTACCTAAAAATAATCCTCAAATTATGCTACATTGTACCAGTCGATTATCCTCAAATTTGACTAAAATATACCTACTAATTTTCTTCAAGTTTTCTTACAATGCATCTGTAAACCTTTCTCAATTATGCTACAAATTACCTACTTAAAATTATGTGTTAGATTAAGGACCCGCCCGAAACGCTATGCGTGTTAGTAGCTTTACAAGAATGTAAAAACATCAATACTATGTACTCTCATAAACCCAATATACCTTCATGTATATATATAAATAAATAAATTCAAATATATAAATTAATAAACTAGAGAAACATAAGGTGATCCGGCGGCTCCCAGGGAGCGTCCAGACGTCCGCTGGTCGTCAAGGCTGAACCTGGAGTCCCACAATGAATTATAATATGTATTGATGTGTATACGTGGGCGGCAGACATTCCTTTAAGCATATTTGCTTAAATATGATCGCATTGCTGACGTTGTTGATCTTATAGCATAAACTTCCTGTGCTCCTAACTTTTTTCTCACTCTGGGGATATTTAGCAGTCTCCGTGGTGTAGTGGTAAGACACTCGCCTGGCGTTCCGCGAGCGCTATGTCATGGGTTCGTATCCTGGCCGGGGAGGATTTACTGGGCGCAAATCCTTAACTGTAGCCTCTGTTTAACTCAACAGTAAAATGTGTACTTGGTTGTAACAACGATTCTTCGCGGCGGGGATCGTATTCCAGGGACCTGCCCGAAACGCTACGCGTACTAGTGGCTCTACAAGAATGTAACAACTCTTGTATATATCTCAAAAAAAAAAAAAAAAAAAAAAAAAAAGATGATGAGTCAAGTTACCAAAATTCATTGTAAAGAAATTTTAATGATTTTTGAAAGGAATTCTTTTTGTACAATACATTATACAATACATTTTATACAATATTGTTCCACTCTGGATCATCTTCAGGTAAGGAAGGAATACACAAGGGGCAAATTTATCTTAAATGCACATGTGAGAGAGGTGAAGTTGGGTATATCTTGAGGTTATCTTGAGATGATTTCGGGGCTTTAGTGTCCCTGCGGCCCGGTCCTCGACCAGACTTCCACCCCCAGGAAGCAGGCCGTGCCAGCTGACTAACACCCAGATACCTATTTTACTGCTAGGTAACAGGGGCATAGGGTGAAAGAAACTTTGCCCATTGTTTCTCGCCGGCGCCTGGGATCGAACCCAGGACCACAGGATCACAAGTCCCGCGTGCTGTCCGCTCGGCCGACCGGCTCCCCCAGTAGAGTATGGTGAAGTAATCAGACAGGTAAAGCAACAGGGAAATAATGGGGATGGATGCCAATGAAACATTGGGTATTGAGTGAGCTGGGAGAACTGTTGAGATGTTACCCTGGGATGTATGGTGAGGTCGGGATTTCATGTGTGTGTTTAAGATCAATTTGGAATTGGTGAAACTACAAGCAAGAGCTGTAATTCTACCTCAGCTCAGTTACAACCTTCTCCTAGTTGGGAGCCGAGCGGACAGCACGCTGGACTTGTGATCTTGGGTTCGATCCCAGGCGCCGGCGAGAAACAATGGGCAGAGTTTCTTTCACCCTATGCCCCTGTTACCTAGCAATAAAATAGGTACCTGGGTGTTAGTCAGCTGTCACGGGCTGCTTCCCGGGGGTGGAGGCCTGGTCGAGGACCGGGCCGCGGGGACACTAAAAAGCCCCGAAATCATCTCAAGATAGTTAGTTTAGTTCATTTATTATGCACCCCATACCCATCTTGTGGGCGGTAGTGGAAAGGGTTACAGACGCACATAATGGGCTCAGGGACTGAACCCCACAATTCATTTAGCTAAGCAAGTTACAATCTTGATGAGCTAGTTACAAAATTCAATATAAGTCGTCACATCAACAATGGGTTCGAGATCGACCTCAAGTACAGGTTCTAAATTAAGCAACTGACATATGTGGAGAGTTAGTGTCACAATTGATATGTTTGTCCTGCACACCGCCCCCCCCATCCAGTGGGCAGCGGTGGATAGGTTACAATCACTTAGTTACTACCTACAGTTAGCAAACTGGGGATATTTGGATAAAATTTTTGGTAGCAGATCATTTTGAATGAAATATTGACACATCGCTGGAACATTGGTTATAGAATTGTCTCTAAATTCACGTATCTTTTCGTACTCCATCACATAGTGACGGAGGGTGTGCGAATAATTTTGTTGATACAGTTTACATTTGGTCAGGTCTACATCGGCAGATAATGAGAATTCCCAGAGATACTTGTAACCGAGTCTAAGCCGAGCAGTAGTAACATCTAGAAGTCTGCTGATTTTATTGGATGATCCATAGATGTGCGGCTCCTCTTGCATGATAGTATGATGATAGATGGAATTACTGGTGTCAATTTCACTTTGCCTCAGATCTACAAGATCTTGTTTAAGTTCTCGGTGTACTGCTGCTCTCAGATTGCTCATTCACAATCCAAGGTTACACTCAACGGCTCCTTTAAAGGCAGATTCTTTGGCTAACTTATCAGCTCTATCATGCATTCGGAGGCCAACATGAGATGGAGACCACATGAAATGGACTCTGTTACCATCCTTAATAATTTTGTTGTATTTGTGTCTAGCTTCGGACACGAGCATGTTACAGTTATGTCTTAAAGAGTTGAGAGCATTTAAGGATGATAAGGAGTCTCCAAGAGACTCGTTTATTTCACGAGCCTGTTATATGCATCGTTAGGAATTTTGTGCCAGAACTTTCATGTGATCAGTCGACCTGATCTCCCGTGTATCAACTTGTTGAGTGAACATGTTCCAGATGCGAGTCAGCCTCGGAGTGAATGATCACTGATGGAGTGATGTTCTTGAAAATGGCAGCTCCAGCATGAGACTGTTGAAGGTTGAGAGCCTAGTGTTACGGGTGCTAACTATTGGTTGTCCATGGAGTTGGGCCAAGTGCGGAACTTTGAGAATGTTGGCCTTGTACATAACCGTAAGTCCATCAACGTCACGATGATGATGTAGGCTTTGATGTTCAGACCATTTCCACCAGACTTTATCAAGACTAGAGATGAGCCTTCTTGTACGGTTCTCCACTTTGTCGAAAAGTCTAATGAATGATGGAGGGCAGGCGATCCAGGAGATGGTAGTGAACTTGTGCTTCATATAAGGTTTTGCAGCCCCAGCTGTCAAGAAGGTGTGAGATGCACCGTAGGACTGTAAGTTTCCTAGCTGTCTTTTGGGCTAGATTAAGCATGTAGCTCTTCATTTTCATTGAAGAGTCAAACTTCATTCCCAAAATGTTAATTTCATCTGTAAACTATGTGTCGACCGCCCATTTGTAAGCGTGTTTGATTTGCAATGTGCAATCAGCCTCTCTCTCTGTCTCTCTCTCTCTCTCTCTTTATATATATATATATATATATATATATATATATATATATATATATATATATATATATATATATATATATATATATATATATGTCGTACCTAATAGCCAGAACGCACTTCTCAGCCTACTATGCAAGGCCCGATTTGCCTAATAAGCCAAGTTTTCATGAATTGTTTTTCGACAACCTAACCTACCTAACCTAACCTAACCTAACTTTTTCGGCTACCTAACCTAACCTAACCTATAAAGATAGGTTAGGTTAGGTAGAGTTGGTTAGGTTCGGCCATATATCTACGTTAATTTTAACTCCAATAAAAAAAAATTGACCTCATACATAATGAAATGGGTAGCTTTATCATTTCATAAGAAAAAAATTAGAGAAAATATATTAATTCAGGAAAACTTTGCTTATTAGTCAAATCGGGCCTTGCATAGTAGGCCGAGAAGTGCGTTCTGGCTACTAGGTACGACATATATATATATATATATATATATATATATATATATATATATATATGTCGTACCTAATAGCCAGAACGCACTTCTCAGCCTACTATTCAAGGCCCGATTTGCCTAATAAGCCAAGTTTTCATGAATTAATGTTTTTTCGTCTACCTAACCTACCTAACCTAACCTAACCTAGCTTTTTTTGGCTACCTAACCTAACTTTACCTATAAATATAGGTTAGGTTAGGTTAGGTAAGGTAGGGTTGGTTAGGTTCGGTCATATATCTACGTTAATTTTAACTCCAATAAAAAAAAAATTGACCTCATACATAGAGAAAAGGGTTGCTTTATCATTTCATAAGAAAAAAATTATAGTAAATATATTAATTCAGGAAAACTTGGCTTATTAGGCAAATCGGGCCTTGAATAGTAGGCTGAGAAGTGAGTTCTGGCTACTAGGTACGACATATATATATATATATATATATATATATATATATATATATATATATATATATATATATATATATATATATATATTGTGACGGTAACGCGTTGGTGTTCGGCTGTTCAAAGCTAGGGGTATGGCCTCGTCACATAGAATTAAAAAAAAATAGAAAATCTGGAACTTCGTCTGTGGTAAGGTAAGGAGAAGACACACAAAACACAAGTAAATTTTAACAATGCAATTTTAATTACGTTAGATAAACAAAACATGAATAAAATGGACATACAAATTTGTATAATAAAATCAATCAATCAAAATAATAAGAATAATTAAATGGCAAAATGAAAAGTTACGTTAAGACAAGTGAGCAATAACAAGCTGTGCAATATACAATAAAATGAGAGGTGCGGGAATATTGGCTTTAAGCTATCACCTCTCTTAGTACACTTAAGCCAAAGCTCAGTCTACCTGGAAGAAGTGTTAACCGTATGAAAGCACTGAATATTCTGAGGACTGAGGTCGTGGCGGCCCCAGACATCAAGTAGTATGGGGGGGTGGAGTGCAGTTGCAGCCAGACCGGCGGCCAATCAGCGAGTAGCCGGCAACAAGACAGGTAGTTTGGCGGTTTGAGGCTGAGCAGGTGTCCCTGGCTGCATACGTTTTGCGCTCTGGCAAACCTTGGAGATGTTGTTGTCGTTGTTGGACATTTCTTTCATAGTAGTTTTATATATTTGTAGTGACGTATTTTTGGAGGGAAGAGCAGGCTCAATCTCTTGAAGGCGATTATCGTCACAATATATATATATATATATATATATATATATATATATGTCGTACCTAGTAGCCAGAACTCACTTCTCAGCCTACTATTCAAGGCCCGATTTGCCTAATAAGCCTAGTTTTCCTGAATTAATATATTTACTATAATTTTTTTCTTATGAAATGATAAAGCAACCCTTTTCTCTATGTATGAGGTCAATTTTTTTTTATTGGAGTTAAAATTAACGTAGATATATGACCGAACCTAACCAACCCTACCTAACCTAACCTAACCTATATTTATAGGTAAGGTTAGGTTAGGTAGCCAAAAAAAGCTAGGTTAGGTTAGGTTAGGTAGGTTAGGTAGACGAAAAAACATTAATTCATGAAAACTTGGCTTATTAGGCAAATCGGGCCTTGAATAGTAGGCTGAGAAGTGCGTTCTGGCTATTAGGTACGACATATATATATATATATATATATATATATATATATATATATATAATGTTAAATATAACCGAAAAGGTAAGATAAATAATTCTAACACGAATTTTCTCAATATTTCTTATGTTTCTTTTCACCGTCGATGGTAATTGAAAAATCAAGTCTCAAAATTCATTTTTAATTCTAGTTTGACGCGACACCTGAATGCATTTCGTAATAACTTATTACATTTTCAAAGACTTTAGTTTACACGCACAACTGTAACCTGTAAACACGCAAAATACATCCATACTTATACTCGCATTTGGATTATCTTCTTGAGTGCCTCGCAGATGTCAAGCCGCCTGCTTATCGCTGTATCTAAAGATGATTTCAGTGTTGTTTGTTAAGATTTCTCTGGTGATAGTCTGGTTGTGGGAAGAGATTATATGTTCCTTGATGGAGCCCTGTTGTTTATGCATTGTTAATCGCCTGGAAAGAGACTTTGTTGTCTTGCCTATATACTGAGTTCTTTGGGGCTTATAGTCCCCAAGTGGGCATTTGAAGGCATTGACGACGTTGGTTTCCTTCAAGGTGTTCTGCTTGGTGTCTGGAGAGTTTTTCATGAGTAGATTGGCCGTTTTTTTTTTGGCTTTATAGTAAATTTTCAATTGTATTTTCTGATTTTTGTCTGTTGGGATAACGTTCCTATCAACAATATCTTTCAGGACCCTTTCCTCCGTTTTATGAGCCGTCGAAAAGAAGTTCCTGTAAAATTGTCTAATAGGGGGTACATGTGTTAGTTGACTCTTCAGAGGTTGCATGGCTTTTCACCTTTCTTTTTATGATGTCTTCAATAAAACCATTAGAGAAGCCGTTGTTGACTAGGACCTGCCATACCCTACAGAGTTCTTCATCGACTTGCTTCCATCCTGAGCTGTGGCTAAGAGCATGGTTGACATAAGTGTTGACAACACTCCTCTTGTACCTGTCTGGGCAGTCACTATTGGCATTGAGGCACATTCCTATGTTTGTTTCCTTAGTGTAGACTGCAGTGTGGAAGCCTCCACTCCTTTCTATGACTGTTACATCTAGAAAGGACAGCTTCCCATCCTTCTCCATCTCGTAAGTGAAACTCAACACAGAATTCCGCTCAAATGCCTCCTTCAGCTTCTGCAGACGTCTGGCATCAGGTACTTGTGTAAAAATGTCGTAAACGTACCTGCAGTATATGGCGGGTTTCAAGTCCATGTCAACTAAGACCTTTTGCTCATTGGTACCCACATAGAAGTGCGCAAACAGGACACCTAGGGGAGAACCCATGGCGACCCCATCTACTTGCTTATACATGTGCCCATCTGGGCTCAAGAAGGGTGCCTCTTTATTGCAGGCTTGGAGTAGCTTCCTTAGTATGTTTTCTGGTATGTCAAGAGGAGTACAAGCCGGATCACGATACACTCTGTCCGCTATCATCCCGATTGTTTCATCCACAGGTACGTTGGTAAACAGTGATTCTACGTCCAACGAGGCTCTTATCCCTGTGGCCCGTGTTCCCCGCAGTAAGTCAACAAATTCCTTTGGAGACTTTAAGCTGAAAGCACAAGGTACATAAGGAGTCAGCAGGCCGTTGAATCAGTTAGCCAGTCTGTATGTGGGTGTGGGTGTCTGGCTGATGATTGGCCGAAGTTGGTTTCCAGGCTTGTGAGCCTGGGGAATACAAACTTGGGTATGCGTATGGAAATGTCAAGACCCACACGCCTGGAAACCCACTTCCACACCCACATACAGACAGGATAAGCGACTCAACGGCTTGCTGACTCCTTATGTGCCTTGTGCTTTCACCCTGAAGTCTCCAAAGGAATTTGTTGACTTACTGCAGGGAACACGGGCCACAGGGATAAGAACCTCGTTGGACGTAGAATCACTTGTTTACCAACGTTCCTGTGGATGAAACAATCGGGATGATAGTGGACAGAGTGTATCGTGATCCGGCTTGTACTCCTCTTGACATACCAGAAAACATACTAAGGAAACCATTCCAAGCCTGCACTAAAGAGGCACCCTTCTTGAGCCCTGATGGGCACATGTATAAGCAAGTAGATGGGGTCACCATGGGTTCTCCCCTAGGTGTCCTGTTTGCGCACTTCTATATGGGTACCATCGAGCAGAAGGACTTAGTTGACATGGACTTGAAACCTGCCATATACTGCAGGTATGTTGACAACATTTTTACACAGGTACCTGATGCCAGACGTCTGCAGGAGCTGAAGGAGGCATTTGAGTGGAATTCTGTGTTGAGTTTCACTTACGAGATGAAGAAGAATGGGAAGCTGTCCTTTCTAGATGTAACAGTCACGGAAAGGAGCAGAGGCTTCCACACTGCAGTCTACACTAAGGAAACAAACATAGGAATGTGCCTCAATGCCAATAACGACTGCCCAGACAGGTACAAAAGGAGTGTTGTCAATGCTTACGTCGACCGTGCTCTCAGCCACAGCTCAGGATGGAAGCAAGTCGATGAAGAACTCTGTAGGGTAAGGCAAGTCCTAGTCAACAACGGCCTCTCTAATGGTTTTGTTAAAGACATCATAAAAAGAAAGGTGAAATGCCATTCAACCTCTGAAGAGTCAACTAACACATGTACCCCCTATTAGACTATTTTACAGGAACTTCTTTTCGACGGCTCATTAAACGGAGGAAAGGGTCCTGATAGATATTGTTGATAGGAACGTTATCCCTACAGATAAAAATCAGAAGATACAATTGGCGATTTACTATAAAACCAAAAAAAGGCCAACCTACTCATGAAATACTCTCCAGACACCAAGCAGAACACCTTGAAGGAAACCAACGTCGTCTATGCCATCAAATGCCCACTTGGGGACTATAAGCCTCAAAGATCTCAGTATATAGGCAAGACAACAACGTCTCTTTCTAGGAAATTAACAAAGCATAAACAACAGGGCTCCATCAAGGAACATATAATCTTTTCTCACAACCAGACCATCACCAGAGAAATCTTAACAAACAACACAGAAATCATCGTTAGATACAGCGATAGCAGGAGACTCGACATCAGCGAGGCACTACACATAAAAAATTCAACACCAACAATCAACAGCCAATTAATGCACAACTATATTTTACCCACTTCAAGACTCCGAACCAATATAGAAGCAGCAAGAGGAAGTGTTGATGCTATGGGCCAATAGGCCTTCTGTAGTTACTTCCATTCTTATAAATAAAATAAATTTTATTCAAGAAAGTACATACATAGTTGATTTACAAACATAATGTTGGAGTTATAGATAAGAGCTAGTACATACAATACCTAAAGCCACTAGTACGCATAGTGTTTCGGGCAAGGTGAGGTGGGCAAAAACACTTAGACTAAAACTTAATAGTAATTGAGCTTAAAGTATAAATTGTGTTGGAAAAAAAAAGATAAAAAAGGGGGGAACATGGTAGAAAATAGCCAATATACAAGTTGGTCAACAAACAGCATTGTTTAAAAATAGAAGACATGGGTTGACATTTTGGGGTAAGGTAGGTTACAGGGAGTTAATTAGGTAGTGCTTCGTTTTCATCTTAAACTGGTTGAGAGAGGTGCAGTCTTTAACATGGTTGGGAAGGTCATTCCACATTCTGGGTCCCTTGATTTGTAGAGCATTTCTAGTTTGATTAAGTCATACTCTTGGAATATCAAAACTGTATTTGTTTCTGGTGTGGTGCTCATGGGTTCTGTTACAACCTTCTAAGAAGCTTTTAAGGTCAGAATTGACATTACAGTTCAGAGTTTTAATATATAGAGTACACAAGAGAGGATGTGCAGTGACTTAATATCTAACATATTCAGAGATTTGAATAAGGGTACCGAGTGCTGTCTGGGGCCAGAGTTAGATATTGTTCTATCGGCAGCTTTGTATCGGGTAATTAGAGGACGCAAGTGATTTTGGGTAGTAGAACCCCAAGCACAAATACCATAATTGAGATAAGGATAGATGAGGGAGTAACAGAGCATCACCAGGGCTTATATTTTTATACCCATTGGTTCGTGTTCTATCATGTGCAAATGTCAATCACCTCACCCAAAACTGTTGTACCATATCACCTCACCCAAAACTGTTGTACCATATCACCTCACCCAAAACTGTTGTACCATATCACCTCACCCAAAACTGTTGTACCATATCACCTCACCCAAATGCGAGTATAAGTATGGATGTATTTTGTGTGTTTACAGGTTACAATTGTGTATGTAAACTAAAGTCTTTGAAAATGTAATAACTTATTACGAAACACGTTCAGGCGTCGCATCAGACTAGAAATAAAAATGAATTTTTGAGAATTGATTTTTCAATTACCATCGACAGTGAAAAGAAACATAAGAAATATTGAGAAAATTCGCGTTAGAATTATTAATCTTACCTTTTCGGTCATATTCAACAACATATGTTTACAAGAAAGACTGCTATCAATATATATATATATATATATGTCGTACCTAGTAGCCAGAACGCACTTCTCGGCCTACTATGCAAGGCCCGATTTGCCTAATAAGCCAAGTTTTCCTGAATTATTATATTTTCTCAATTTTTTTTCTTATGAAATGATAAAGCTACCCATTTCATTATGTATGAGGTCAATATTTTTTATTGCAGTTAAAATTAACGTAGATATATGGCCGAACCTAACCAACCCTACCTAACCTAACCTAACCTATCTTTTTAGGTTAGGTTAGGTTAGGTAGCCGAAAAAGTTAGGTTAGGTTAGGTTAGGTAGGTTAGGTAGTCGAAAAACAATTAATTCATGAAAACTTGGCTTATTAGGCAAATATGGTCTTTCATAGTAGGCTGAGAAGTGCGTTCTGGCTACTAGGTACGACATATATATATATATATATATATATATATATATATATATATATATATATATATATATATATATATATATATATATATCCTATTGCAGACTTCATAGGAGTCCTTGGGATTTGGAATAGCTAATTGTCCTTAAAGCAGGTCACTGGGGACGACCCAGACCAGCCTATGACAGTTCTGTACCACCCATGTGTCATCCTGAAATGTTGAAGTAAAGCCTCAAACATCTGGTATTGAACTTTGAACAGACATGCATTCACCTATCAGGTGTTTTTTCAGCATTGTTAAATATTAGGGGGTTATCTGTTAATCTAATTTAAATTAAATATTAGATGGGAAACCATTTTCACTTCATCAGGTCCGTCATAGAGCTGAGTAAATGTCAACAAAGGGTCCAGGTGAGGAAGGAGAGGGCGGGCGTCGCCGTCCTAGAGAGGTAGACCAGCTCACAAGTCACCATGGAATCTCCTGGCGTAGCCAACCTCGGCAGGTTTACCAGACCTCAAGTGACCATTGGAATTCCTGGCGTAGCCAACGTCGCCAGGTAGACCAGCCCACCAGTAACCATCAGCTTTCGCGGCGTAGCCAGCCTCGACAGGTGGATCAAAGGCCAAGAGCGGATGGTGTGTCCTGGCGTAAGCAGCCTCGGCAGGTGGATCAAAAGCCAAGCGTGTGGACGCCGGCCTCCGACAACCAAGGGAGTTCAGGTAACACAAAATAGGTCCGCCATCTTGACTGTGGAGGATGTTGGGAGTAGTTCTGACGAAGAATGGTTGGACTTGCAGTCGTGCCGCTCACAGGTAGCATTTGTTTCTCTTGTACTGTGTTCCATGTTTGGACTTTCTGGCAGTTTGTGCAGGTATTGCGACTTGAAAATTGTGGCATTTTATCTTTATATATTTTTTTATTTAGGGGGTAAGGTTTTGTTTGTTGGTAATGTATTGGTTATTGATGGGGCTGTTTCACTGTTGGTGTGGCTGTCTTGACTCTGTGTGTGGTGCTCAGGGTTGCTGGTGTGGACCAGGTGTGTGTGTGTGTGGTGCTCAGGCTTGCAGGTGTGGGCCGGGTGTGTGTGTGTGTGGTGCTCAGGCTTGCAGGTGTAGACCAGGTGTGTTTGTGGTGCTCAGGCTTGCAGGTGTGGACCAGGTGTGTTTGTGGTGCTCAGGGTTGCTGGTGTGGACCGGGTGTGTGTGTGTGTGGTGCTCAGGGTTGCTGGTGTGGACCGGGTGTGTGTGTGTGGTGCTCAGGCTTGCAGGTGTGGACCAGGTGTGTTTGTGGTGCTCAGGCTTGCAGGTGTAGACCAGGTGTGTTTGTGGTGCTCAGGCTTGCAGGTGTGGACCAGGTGTGTTTGTGGTGCTCAAGCTTGCTGGTGTGGACCGGGTGTGTGTGTGTGTGTGTGTGTGTGTGTGGTGCTCAGGCTTGCAGGTGTGGACCAGGTGTGTGTGTGTGTGGTGCTCAGGTTTGCAGATGTGGACCAGGTGTGTGTGTGTGTGGTGCTCAGGCTTGCTGGTGTGGACCGGGTGTGTGTATGTGTGGTGCTCAGGCTTGCAGGTGTGGACCAGGTGTGTGTGTGTGCTGCTCAGGCTTGCAGGTGTGGACCGGGTGTGTGTGTGTGTGGTGCTCAGGCTTGCAGGTGTGGACCAGGTGTGTGTGTGTGTGTGTGGTGCTCAGGCTTGCAGGTGTGGACCAGGTGTGTGTGTGTGTGGTGCTCAGGCTTGCAGGTGTGGACCGGGTGTGTGTGTGGTGCTCAGGTTTGCAGGTGTGGACCAGGTGTGTGTGTGTGTGGTGCTCATTTTTGCAGGTGTGGACCAGGTGTGTGTGTGTGTGTGTGGTGCTCAGGCTTGCAGGTGTGGACCAGGTGTGTGTGTGTGGTGCTCAGGCTTGCAGGTGTGGACCGGGTGTGTGTGTGTGTGGTGCTCAGGTTTGCAGGTGTGGACCAGGTGTGTGTGTGTATGGTGCTCAGGCTTGCTGGTGTGGACCAGGTGTGTGTGTGTGTGGTGCTCAGGCTTGCAGGTGTGGACCGGGTGTGTGTGTGGTGCTCAGGGTTGCTGGTGTGGACCAGGTGTGTGTGTGTGTGGTGCTCAGGTTTGCAGGTGTGGACCAGGTGTGTGTGTGGTGCTCAGGTTTGCAGGTGTGGACCAGGTGTGTGTATGTGTGGTGCTCAGGCTTGCAGGTGTGGACCGGGTGTGTGTGTGTGTGGTGCTCAGGCTTGCAGGTGTGGACCAGGTGTGTGTGTGTGTGGTGCTCAGGCTTGCAGGTGTGGACCAGGTGTGTGTGTGTGTGGTGCTCAGGCTTGCAGGTGTGGACCGGGTGTGTGTGTGGTGCTCAGGTTTGCAGGTGTGGACCAGGTGTGTGTATGTGTGGTGCTCATTTTTGCAGGTGTGGACCAGGTGTGTGTGTGTGTGTGGTGCTCAGGCTTGCAGGTGTGGACCAGGTGTGTGTGTGTGTGTGTGTGTGTGTGTGTGTGGTGCTCAGGCTTGCAGGTGTGGACCGGGTGTGTGTGTGTGTGGTGCTCAGGTTTGCAGGTGTGGACCAGGTGTGTGTGTGTATGGTGCTCAGGCTTGCTGGTGTGGACCGGGTGTGTGTGTGTGTGGTGCTCAGGTTTGCTGGTGTGGACCAGGTGTGTGTGTGTGTGTAGTGCTCAGGGTTGCTGGTGTGGACCAGGTGTGTGTGTGTGTGGTGCTCAGGTTTGCAGGTGTGTGTGTGTGTGGTGCTCAGGGTTGCTGGTGTGGACCGGGTGTGTGTGTGTGGTGCTCAGGTTTGCTGGTGTGGACCAGGTGTGTGTGTGTGTGTATGGTGCTCAGGCTTGCTGGTGTGGACCAGGTGTGTGTGTGTGTGTGGTGCTCAGGCTTGCTGGTGTGGACCAGGTGTGTGTGTGTGTGTGGTGCTCAGGCTTGCTGGTGTGGACCAGGTGTGTGTGTGTGTGGTGCTCAGGGTTGCTGGTGTGGACCAGGTGTGTGTGTGTGTGGTGCTCAGGGTTGCTGGTGTGGACCAGGTGTGTGTGTGTGGTGCTCAGGGTTGCTGGTGTGGACCAGGTGTGTGTGTGTGTGTGGTGCTCAGGCTTGCTGGTGTGGACCAGGTGTGTGTGTGTGTGTGGTGCTCAGGCTTGCTGGTGTGGACCAGGTGTGTGTGTGTGTGGTGCTCAGGGTTGCTGGTGTGGACCAGGTGTGTGTGTGTGTGGTGCTCAGGGTTGCTGGTGTGGACCAGGTGTGTGTGTGTGTGTGGTGCTCAGGGTTGCTGGTGTGGACCAGGTGTGTGTGTGTGTGGTGCTCAGGGTTGCTGGTGTGGACCAGGTGTGTGTGTGTGTGGTGCTCAGGGTTGCTGGTGTGGACCAGGTGTGTGTGTGTGTGGTGCTCAGGGTTGCTGGTGTGGACCAGGTGTGTGTGTGTGTGGTGCTCAGGGTTGCTGGTGTGGACCAGGTGTGTGTGTGTGTGTGGTGCTCAGGGTTGCTGGTGTGGACCAGGTGTGTGTGTGTGTGGTGCTCAGGGTTGCTGGTGTGGACCAGGTGTGTGTGTGTGTGGTGCTCAGGGTTGCTGGTGTGGACCAGGTGTGTGTGTGTGTGGTGCTCAGGGTTGCTGGTGTGGACCAGGTGTGTGTGTGTGTGGTGCTCAGGGTTGCTGGTGTGGACCAGGTGTGTGTGTGTGTGGTGCTCAGGGTTGCTGGTGTGGACCAGGTGTGTTTGTGTGTGGTGCTCAGGGTTGCTGGTGTGGACCAGGTGTGTGTGTGTGTGGTGCTCAGGGTTGCTGGTGTGGACCAGGTGTGTGTGTGTGTGGTGCTCAGGGTTGCTGGTGTGGACCAGGTGTGTGTGTGTGTGGTGCTCAGGGTTGCTGGTGTGGACCAGGTGTGTGTGTGTGTGGTGCTCAGGGTTGCTGGTGTGGACCAGGTGTGTGTGTGTGTGGTGCTCAGGGTTGCTGGTGTGGACCAGGTGTGTGTGTGTGTGGTGCTCAGGGTTGCTGGTGTGGACCAGGTGTGTGTGTGTGTGTGGTGCTCAGGGTTGCTGGTGTGGACCAGGTGTGTGTGTGTGTGTGGTGCTCAGGGTTGCTGGTGTGGACCAGGTGTGTGTGTGTGGTGCTCAGGGTTGCTGGTGTGGACCAGGTGTGTGTGTGTGTGTGGTGCTCAGGGTTGCTGGTGTGGACCAGGTGTGTGTGTGTGTGTGGTGCTCAGGGTTGCTGGTGTGGACCAGGTGTGTGTGTGTGTGGTGCTCAGGGTTGCTGGTGTGGACCAGGTGTGTGTGTGTGTGTGGTGCTCAGGCTTGCTGGTGTGGACCAGGTGTGTGTGTGTGTGTGGTGCTCAGGGTTGCTGGTGTGGACCAGGTGTGTGTGTGTGTGGTGCTCAGGGTTGCTGGTGTGGACCAGGTGTGTGTGTGTGTGGTGCTCAGGGTTGCTGGTGTGGACCAGGTGTGTGTGTGTGTGGTGCTCAGGGTTGCTGGTGTGGACCAGGTGTGTGTGTGTGTGGTGCTCAGGGTTGCTGGTGTGGACCAGGTGTGTGTGTGTGTGTGGTGCTCAGGGTTGCTGGTGTGGACCAGGTGTGTGTGTGTGTGGTGCTCAGGGTTGCTGGTGTGGACCAGGTGTGTGTGTGTGTGTGGTGCTCAGGGTTGCTGGTGTGGACCAGGTGTGTGTGTGTGTGTGGTGCTCAGGGTTGCTGGTGTGGACCAGGTGTGTGTGTGTGTGTGGTGCTCAGGGTTGCTGGTGTGGACCAGGTGTGTGTGTGTGTGTGGTGCTCAGGGTTGCTGGTGTGGACCAGGTGTGTGTGTGTGTGTGGTGCTCAGGGTTGCTGGTGTGGACCAGGTGTGTGTGTGTGTGTGTGGTGCTCAGGGTTGCTGTGTGGACCAGGTGTGTGTGTGTGGTGCTCAGGGTTGCTGGTGTGGACCAGGTGTGTGTGTGTGTGTGGTGCTCAGGGTTGCTGGTGTGGACCAGGTGTGTGTGTGTGTGTGGTGCTCAGGGTTGCTGGTGTGGACCAGGTGTGTGTGTGTGTGTGGTGCTCAGGGTTGCTGGTGTGGACCAGGTGTGTGTGTGTGTGGTGCTCAGGGTTGCTGGTGTGGACCAGGTGTGTGTGTGTGTGGTGCTCAGGGTTGCTGGTGTGGACCAGGTGTGTGTGTGTGTGTGGTGCTCAGGGTTGCTGGTGTGGACCAGGTGTGTGTGTGTGTGTGGTGCTCAGGGTTGCTGGTGTGGACCAGGTGTGTGTGTGTGGTGCTCAGGGTTGCTGGTGTGGACCAGGTGTGTGTGTGTGTGTGGTGCTCAGGGTTGCTGGTGTGGACCAGGTGTGTGTGTGTGTGTGGTGCTCAGGGTTGCTGGTGTGGACCAGGTGTGTGTGTGTGTGGTGCTCAGGGTTGCTGGTGTGGACCAGGTGTGTGTGTGTGTGGTGCTCAGGCTTGCTGGTGTGGACCAGGTGTGTGTGTGTGTGTGGTGCTCAGGGTTGCTGGTGTGGACCAGGTGTGTGTGTGTGTGGTGCTCAGGGTTGCTGGTGTGGACCAGGTGTGTGTGTGTGTGTGGTGCTCAGGGTTGCTGGTGTGGACCAGGTGTGTGTGTGTGTGGTGCTCAGGGTTGCTGGTGTGGACCAGGTGTGTGTGTGTGTGGTGCTCAGGGTTGCTGGTGTGGACCAGGTGTGTGTGTGTGTGTGTGGTGCTCAGGGTTGCTGGTGTGGACCAGGTGTGTGTGTGTGTGGTGCTCAGGGTTGCTGGTGTGGACCAGGTGTGTGTGTGTGTGTGGTGCTCAGGGTTGCTGGTGTGGACCAGGTGTGTGTGTGTGTGTGGTGCTCAGGGTTGCTGGTGTGGACCAGGTGTGTGTGTGTGTGTGGTGCTCAGGGTTGCTGGTGTGGACCAGGTGTGTGTGTGTGTGTGTGGTGCTCAGGGTTGCTGGTGTGGACCAGGTGTGTGTGTGTGTGTGGTGCTCAGGGTTGCTGGTGTGGACCAGGTGTGTGTGTGTGTGTGGTGCTCAGGGTTGCTGGTGTGGACCAGGTGTGTGTGTGTGTGTGTGTGGTGCTCAGGGTTGCTGGTGTGGACCAGGTGTGTGTGTGTGGTGCTCAGGGTTGCTGGTGTGGACCAGGTGTGTGTGTGTGTGTGGTGCTCAGGGTTGCTGGTGTGGACCAGGTGTGTGTGTGTGTGTGGTGCTCAGGGTTGCTGGTGTGGACCAGGTGTGTGTGTGTGTGTGGTGCTCAGGGTTGCTGGTGTGGACCAGGTGTGTGTGTGTGGTGCTCAGGGTTGCTGGTGTGGACCAGGTGTGTGTGTGTGGTGCTCAGGGTTGCTGGTGTGGACCAGGTGTGTGTGTGTGTGGTGCTCAGGGTTGCTGGTGTGGACCAGGTGTGTGTGTGTATGGTGCTCAGGGTTGCTGGTGTGGACCAGGTGTGTGTGTGTGTGGTGCTCAGGGTTGCTGGTGTGGACCAGGTGTGTGTGTGTGTGGTGCTCAGGGTTGCTGGTGTGGACCAGGTGTGTGTGTGTGTGGTGCTCAGGGTTGCTGGTGTGGACCAGGTGTGTGTGTGTGGTGCTCAGGGTTGCAGGTGTGGACCAGGTGTGTGTGTGGTGCTCAGGGTTGCTGGTGTGGACCAGGTGTGTGTGTGTGGTGCTCAGGGTTGCTGGTGTGGACCAGGTGTGTGTGTGTGTGGTGCTCAGGGTTGCTGGTGTGGACCAGGTGTGTGTGTGTGTGGTGCTCAGGGTTGCTGGTGTGGACCAGGTGTGTGTGTGTGTGGTGCTCAGGGTTGCTGGTGTGGACCAGGTGTGTGTGTGTGGTGCTCAGGGTTGCAGGTGTGGACCAGGTGTGTGTGTGGTGCTCAGGGTTGCTGGTGTGGACCAGGTGTGTGTGTGTGGTGCTCAGGGTTGCTGGTGTGGACCAGGTGTGTGTGTGTGTGGTGCTCAGGGTTGCTGGTGTGGACCAGGTGTGTGTGTGGTGCTCAGGGTTGCTGGTGTGGACCAGGTGTGTGTGTGTGGTGCTCAGGGTTGCTGGTGTGGACCAGGTGTGTGTGTGTGTGTGTGGTGCTCAGGGTTGCTGGTGTGGACCAGGTGTGTGTGTGTGTGGTGCTCAGGGTTGCTGGTGTGGACCAGGTGTGTGTGTGTGGTGCTCAGGGTTGCTGGTGTGGACCAGGTGTGTGTGTGTGGTGCTCAGGGTTGCTGGTGTGGACCAGGTGTGTGTGTGTGTGGTGCTCAGGGTTGCTGGTGTGGACCAGGTGTGTGTGTGGTGCTCAGGGTTGCTGGTGTGGACCAGGTGTGTGTGTGTGGTGCTCAGGGTTGCAGGTGTGGACCACGTGTGTGTGTGTGTGGTGCTCAGGGTTGCTGGTGTGGACCAGGTGTGTGTGTGTGTGGTGCTCAGGGTTGCAGGTGTGGACCAGGTGTGTGTGTGTGGTGCTCAGGGTTGCAGGTGTGGACCACGTGTGTGTGTGTGTGGTGCTCGAGTGATTCATTACAGCTCACATCCACTGAACTGTAAATCCATCCTTCTGAAAATGTATTATTAAATTCGAAAGTACTTAAGGAAATTCCTATCTTAATCCTTCCTTACCTTCGTGGTCTGACACTCTCATATTGTTCCTCACGTCTTTATTATTAATGATTTACACGCACATATATATATATATATATATATATATATATATATATATATATATATATATATATATAATGTATATATATGTATATATATGTATATATATATATGTATATATATGTACATATATATATATATATGTATATATATATATATATATATATATATATATATATATATATATATATATATATATATATATATATGTATGTATATATATATATATGTACATATATATATATATATATATATATATATATATATATATATATATATATATATATATATATATATATATACATTATACATCTTCCTGTGATTCAGTAACGAGTTGTAACTTAATATTTTCAGAGTGCCAAAGAGAGAGAGAACTCCTAAATTCTGAAAGGAAATTTTCCACGGAAGCTGCAGTATTTCCCATAAAAGTGCCAAGTCGGCTGTTTATTATTAGTAATGTGGTAAGAGGGTGCAGCAGGACAGCTGCTGTGACGACACCGAGGGGGCAGGAGGCTGTTGAGGTCACCTGTACAGTGCCCTCAGGTGAAGGGCGTGGCAGTGGGGGTGCCAGTGGCAGGACGGGTGCCATACTTGATAGTTGCCCTGAAGGGGTGCCGTCATCTGCCGCCAGCGAGGTCACACATCTGCCATGTCCGCTACCAACATTAACTTCTGACACCTTGCTTCGTGACTTTTGGCCGCGGCCTATTGTTATGTATCTTAATTTTCCAAAGTTAACGAGGGGGAATGTCAATATATTTGGCTACATTCCCAGTCAATTTCCAGCTGGTGCAGAATTGACAGTGACGGAGGAGGAGCAGCATAATACGTTAAGCATGTTGACGGTTGACATCTGTCAAGACACAAAGCAGGTGACAACTAAACCTCACTTTGACAATGACAGTTCCAAAGTCAAAATATGGTGCTTTGACACCTCACAAGATGCAGAGGAACAGGGCCTCTCCACTGAGCACATACTGATGGTTCTGGGAGGACACGTGCAAAATGTTCTTGAAAGTCATTTTAACAAGATCTCAAATGTTCAGCGTGAACTTGAACTTGCTCGGCAGCAGGAGAAAGAGTCGCCCCGCGATGGGAGTGCCTTACCAAACTCCATAATACAGGATCTAGTGGATAAGGAAAGACAGTTAGTTCTTCAGAAACAAGAATTCCTGCTATACATGAAAAAAATGTTTGATGAACTTGTTGAACCACAAAGACCAAGCAATTTTAAATGGCCAGAGAATGAATTAAATTTAGTTTTCACACTTGAGTGCAATAGATTGTTTGATGCCTCACCAGTTTACACAAGACGCTCCGATATCCTTAACACTGTTAAAACCAACCAAGTTACAGTCATAGTGGGTGAGCCAGGGTGTGGGAAGAGCTCTCAGATCCCACAATACCTGCATCATGCGGGTTTTCTCAACAGTGGCAGTATTCTGTGTACTCAGCCATGCAGGATTGGAGCAAAGATGTTAGCCTCCTATGTCACCGGGGAAATGCTTAGTGGTGGACAGTTTGTCAACCACCTACATGACAAAGCGACTTATGTTATACCAGAGACAAAAATTGAATATGTGACAAATAATACACTCTTACGTAAATGTCTGAAAAATGAGAATCTTACAGAAGTTTCATGTATCGTCTTGGAAGCACACGAACGGAGTTTGAAATTAGATATTCTACTTGGGCTGATAAAACGCTGCCTCCAGAAGCGATCAGATCTTCGCCTTGTTATCACGTGTAATGCTCTAAATCCAGCACCCTTTGTCGAATACTTCCAGCAGTGTCCCGTGCTGGAAGTAACTGGTCGAAAGTTCCCTGTCACGGTAGAATGGAAGGATACTGGACCGTTTGGTAACTTTGTAAATGAAGCTGCGAAGACAGCTGTGAAGGTTCACCAGTCAGAGGAAGAAGGGGACATTATAGTAATATTATATTCACCCTCCTCAGCGAGCAGTTGCTATGAAAGCTGCATCAATTTAATGGGTTATAAGACAAAGGATTACGTTGCCCTGCTTCTTCATGAGAATTTAGAGGATCATCGTAAACAATGCGTCTTTAATCCCATTCCTTATTTTAATGCCATTCCTAAACGGAAAATCATCTTCTCCTCAGATTGTGCAGAGATTTTTGTAACCATACCCAAGGTTAGGTACGTCATTGATGCTGGATATACACAAGTTAGGGTGTTTACTAGAGAAGCTCAGTGGAAGAGGAAATATACTGTAAGAGATATATCCCAGTGTAGTGCCAAGCAGAGGCTGGGTGTGGTGGGGCGGGTGTCTTCAGGAACATGTTACCGGTTGTACACACCCGCTCATCACATGAAAATGGATGACAATGCTCCTCCCGAGATAAAAAGTATTGATCCCTGTATGCTTGTGTACAAATTGCTAGACCTAGGTATTGACCCCAGAAAGTTTGACTTCATTACTAAGCCAGATGTTCAAGATTGGAATGAAGTATATTCTAAACTGACAAGAGATGGAATAATTGTTGGGAACCAAATTACAGACATCGGCCGGTGGATTGTCGAACTGTCTCTTAAACCAGAGACTTGTGAACTGGTTTATGAAGGAGTGCGTGAAGGCGTTGGTCTGGAAGCCATTGTATTAGCTGAATTGTACTGGAGAGAAGTTTTTGTGTCAGAAAAGAGAGACAAGAAGTTGGCTGCAGCTCGGAAACTTGCACTGTGTCACGATGGAAGCGACCACTTGACTGAGCTTAATGTGTTCACACAATGGCTTGAGGTACCAGATGACAACAAACACACCTGGTGTTCCTACTATTTCGTTCAACAGCGTTCACTGACAGATGCAAATGCAGCCGTTTGCGAGATGTTGCGAAGAATTAAGAAGGTATTTAAAATAGACATTAAATTTGTGTTTCGTAAATTGGCTGCAGAGGACTGGTTGCTGAAAAGTCTGTTGTTCAAATTGTTGAGAGGGAGATTGAGTTACTATCTGGGACATCCAGCAGGTGGGTACTATATTATCTCAGATGGGGGAAGGGTTCATATTGAACAAACCTCTGCTTTGCATCTACTTGGAGTTCAGCCAGAATGGGTAGTGTCCAATGTAGTTAATACTTACCCTTGCACTTCTGTAGCAAAATATACACATGTGCCATCATATTTGATCGGACAGGAATTAAGGAACGGATGTCTGTCATTAGACATGGAAGAGTTACAGAACAACCGTGTGGCAGTAGTGTGCCGGGTAGGTGTAGGGGATCAGCTGGCTTGCAAATTTTTCTCGTCTAAATACCTTGAAACTTTTAAGTTATTCCTCTTGGAAAAGTTTCCAGAGTCAGAGGTATTTGTTTTCTATGAGAAAGAGAAGAAAGAATTGCAGTTGGTCGCTTTAAAGGACAATGAGTCAGATCTCCACGGAGCTGCTTTGGCAGCTCTTGCTCCTCTGAAGGCAAAGTTCCTACAAGAAAAATGCCTAGAACGTTTTGGACAAAAGCTCCGTGGCCTGAGGGCACTCATAGGAGCAGGGGGGAGTGTTTCAAATATACTCACATCAGAGGAGTCCAAAACAGTCATGATTCATGTACCAGAACATAATACAGAGATGTATACTGAAAGCATATTAAAACTATTTGAGGAGAATGGAGAAATTGAAGATTACCAAAAATACATTCAAACAGAAAATTCAAGCTTATGGGGACACATTACATATGAGAAAATTGGAGCCGCTCTCCGGGCTGTGGAAGACCTGGAAGCTGATCTTGAGAGCAATTATGGTTTGGTTGTGCAGCCAAATGGTGCCAACAACTTAGCTATCAAGATTCAGTGGCATAGAAATTTTAGTCTAAAGTTAGGATACATACGTTTTAGTGATGAGAAGTACCACTTGGAAGCTGTTGAAGAGTGTAACTCACGCGGGTGGTTGGGAGGTGCACAGTTAGCCATCAGCGAAGATAAGAACTCATTAAGAATACTCCATTTGGATAAAGAGGTGACGGAATACAGTCTACAGAGTGACATCGCAGCTGCTTTGAACATTGATCCCAGAGACATATTAGAGGTTAGGATTCCAGAATTGAAGGTAAAACAATGGAAAATGCAAAAGCAGTTGTCAAACAAAATTGGGGACTTGATTAAATTTGATGCAGTTAGTTTATACTTAAAAGAGCCATGTGAAGGAGATGTTAACTTTACTGCCTATTATGTTTTGAAGAACACTGATGATGTGCATATTGCATATAAACATTTATGTAAATTTTTGCGTCTGGAGAAAAAAGTTGGAGGAGAGGCCTCGCCCGACAGCTCCCTATACATACAAGAGAAAGTCTTCCAAATAAATTATAACAAACTTCTGGAACTTGTTAATGAAATGGAAGAGAACGGAATGTCCGTAGCATTAAAACATCTTCGAAATGGAGATGTAATGATGTACTTGAGTTGTGAAGATGCCAGAGTTCTTGTCACAGGAAAACTGAAAGTGGAAAAGGTGGTTGCAGGGGAAGTAATCGATTTGAAGTGTGAGGGAGGAGCCAAGGTGTTGTTCAAGCAGGAAGGGAAGGCAGTTCTGGACGCCATCATGTACACTACTGCCACTCTGATCGTCACTGATGACAGGATAACAACACTCTCCATCCATGGACCAACAGAAGCCCGCCAGAGTGCTAAGGATAAGATTTACAAGTTTTTACAGCTATCAGTGGAAAGTTTGAAATATATAGAATTGACAGGGGGTGGGAAGCCTCCAGGGGTGATGAAAACTCTGATGGAGACATATGGAAGTACTCTTGGGGGCTTACGGGCTGAGACTGGACTCTCCGCCTTAAAGCTGGATTACAGGAATCATCGACTATATTTGTTTGGGTCAAGGAAGTGTGTCAGGAAGGCAGCTCATGTTGTGAATAAGGTCATGCAAACTCTGATAGGCGATGGATCAGCGCTAAATAAAGATGACCCGCTATGTGTGATTTGCTTGTTCCCAATTAATACCAGCAATACCTTGTACAGACTGGAATATTGCGGACATGCTTATTGCCAAAGGTGCATAAGATTACATATAACCCAAGCTGTCAACAATAAAAAATTCCCTTTGGTTTGTTTTGTGAAGGAGTGTGACGAAATGTTTACCTGTAGAGATCTCACCAATTTGAATTGTTGTCTGGAGAAGAGGGCGGTGACCCGTGCTTCAGTCAGTGCCTTCGTGGATGGTAACAAAGGACTTCACTACTGCGTCACTCCTCTCTGCCAGTCAGTGTACAGGGCCGCCCCGAAGAACAGCGCTCCGTTCACCTGTCCAGAGTGTAGCACCAAAATATGTATCTCTTGTCACACGAACTTTCACGACGGCTTCACTTGTAAGGAGTATAGACGCCTCTTGAAAGTTTCAGCATCTGGAGAGGACAGTGACAATTGAACTATCGTTCTTTCATTTTGATTTAGGTGTCTAATATTGGTATTTTCTTGCGTATAACTTTCTTCCCGCCAAACGCACACCGAAACTACGACGTTGGTACAACGTTCGAACAAGTTTTAACACTTCCTAACCAGTTATAACAACCAATATAGCAAGTTGTAACAACGTTTCAATACGTCATAAATACATGAAGCCAAGATGTAACAACTTTATTACAAGTTGTAACAAGCGGAAAATAGAGACAGTTAAGGTTTGTGTTTCCAGGGTTATCATACACACACACACTGCACATGCAGTCTCTCCACAAGACTACTATATAGTAAGGAAAAAGAAGGTATCAGGTATCACCCAGGTATCAACCAGGGAAGAGAGAGGAGGAGGAGGAGTGGCCCTGCTGATAAGGAAGGACTGGCGTTTTGAAGAGATGGATATCCCGGACAGTGAAGGATTCACAGACTACATAATGGCCACGATGACAATGGATGACCTAAGATAATAGTAGCAGTAATTTATAACCCTCCATTAAATGGCAGAAGACTCAGCCAGGAGTTTAACACGTGGTTGCCATGTTTTATTCATGAATATATACATGAGGTACAGTTCAGCCTCTTGGGTCCCGCCTCTCGTCCCTTAATTGAGTGATGTGTATGTTCAAGAGCCTATTGTGTATTTATATTATTATTTGATTGAGGCATTAATATAACGATTAATGGGGGATCTTGACAAGAATATTTAATGTGATATATGTATTGGCTGTGAAACATTTTATATGAAGGATGTTAAGATGCTTGGGATACTTCTCACATACAGGTATTCTTATAATAATTTTGTATGTACTTTGAACTGGTTTCTAATAAAAGTTGTCATATAACAGTGTTTAAATACTCACAATATTTTATTATTATCATTTCATTGTTGTTATAATGTGAGTATTCTTTTAAGAAGACCAGTTAAAAGAAAGCACCATCACAAGCTATTGTTCCTAGTATTTCTACAACCCGTCCTCGACTCAAGTCCATTCCATCCAGGGGTCGACCCCACAGACGCATTCATAAATTTTTACATGTTGTTCATTCAAACTTGAATTTTCTCAAATATAAATTAATATAAGATAATAGTATATTATGCATATATAGGCATAGGTTAGGTTAGGTGTTTAGGTTCTGTTGGCGATTATTTGTATTTGTAGTACGTGGGTGAAGCATTTACAGCGTTGTGGTTCGAATAAAAGTCGTCAGTGAATCAATTGTTCCGGAAGTGTTCGAACGTCAGCAGTTGTGAGTCGTGTGTAAACCGTTTTTCCTTCATAAACAGGGGGTTTGGCGGGTGCATGGAATCACTTTTGAGTCTTTGTTTGGAGGACGGGCTGGATTTCTATTACAAAAGTGAATCCCTTCGAATTTACTAAATTCGAAGGGATTCAAATTAGTTTGAATTTACCAGGCCGTCCTCATAAACAAAGGCCAAAGTCCATTCCATGCACTCGCCAAACCCCCTGTTTATGAATGGAAAGCAGTTTACACACGACTCACAACTGAATACGTCCGAACACTTCCAGAACAAGTGCTTCACTCACGTCCTCCGTTCGAACCACAATTCTATAATGCTTCAGCCACGTACTTCAAATACAAATACTCAAATACTCGCTCGAGTGGTGGAGGTGGTGCCTCGCTCGAGGAGTGGTGGTGGTGGTGCCTCGCTCGAGGAGTGGTGGTGGTGGTGCCTCGCTCGAGGAGTGGTGGTGCCTCGCTCGAGGAGTGGTGGTGGTGGTGCCTCGCTCGAGGAGTGGTGGTGGTGGTGCCTCGCTCGAGGAGTGGTGGTGGTGGTGCCTCGCTCGAGGAGTGGTGGTGGTGGTGCCTTGTTTAAGTCGACAAATTCCTATAAACAGATCCCACACTGGGAGGTGGACATATCGCGCACTCTAACGGTTAAGAGAGAGCTTTCGGCTCTCCAGGCGAGGCGCTCCTGGCGCCATATCTTAGCGAATCTAACGAGGCTGGAACAAGCAAGATATCCGGCCCCCAAAACTGCTATCTACCCAAGTCGCTCTGTCACTTCCGGTTCCGGTATCATGTTTATGAAGGCCCTGAAATCTGGGAGTGTCCAGCCGAGCCTGTGGGATGATAAGGGAGCTGATAAGATATCTTGAGCACCTGTTAGTGAGGAGCTGAGAAAGGAGGTGACATGAGGGAAGAAGTGGAGGTGTAACTCCTCCTACCACTGTAACCCTCTACCTGATACCACTGTACCACTGTAGGTTTACCCACTGGTGTTCTAAGGTATAGTTCCTTAAACAGTCTACACAATGTTTACAATGTAGTGTCGGTTACAGTGTAGTGTTCACAATGTAGTGAAGGAGCCGGTCGGCCGAGCGGACAGCACGCGGGACTTGTGATCCTATGGTCCTGGGTTCGATCCCAGGCGCCAGCGAGAAACAATGGGCAGAGTTTCTTTCACCCTATGCCCCTGTTACCTAGCAGTAAATTAGGTACCTGGGTGTTAGTCAGGTGTTTCGGGCTGCTTCCTGGGGGTGGAGGCCTGGTCGAGGACCGGGCCGCGGGGACACTAAAGCCCCGAAATCATCTCAAGATAACCTTGCCACCACCCCATTACATTCCACACGATTGTAGTAAGTTCAGTAGAACTTCGGTTTCAACTTTTTTTACCCTGTCGTAGCTCAGTCGATTAAGGCAGCGTCTGGGATGCTCCCGGCCGCAGGTTTGAATCCTCGTCACGGCCCTTGTGGATTTGTTCATCCCATTATATTCCTTATTACAATAGAGTTGATAATTACTAATTAGTGGATCGCCTGTGGTTCACGGGGGGGGGGACCACCGCATCCTGTAGACTTTAATTACTACTGAGAGATTTCTTCTCTTGATGTGATCACTTACTGACATATATTAAACAATTTAATACTGGAGAATTTGCGAGGTTCATACAAGGAGGTTCAACGGCCAGGGGCCAGATTCACTTGCGCACTTACGCAAGTACTTACGAACGTGTACATCTTTCCTCAATCTTTGACGGCTTTGGTTACATTTATTAAATAGTTTACAAGCATGAAAACTTCCCAACTAACTGTTGTTATTGTTATAAACAGCCTCCTGGTGCTTCGAAGTTCATTAACTGTTTAATAATTGTAAACAAAGCCGCCAAAGATTGGGAAAAGATGTACAGGTTCGTAAGTGCTTGCGTAACTTCTTCGTGAATCTGGCCCCGGGAGTTAACAATGGAGGGAAAACCATCGACACACAAAGAAGGAAATGTAACAAGATTGTATCAAGTCGAAATGATGATCACCACAAATTCCTGTCACCTATACTGGCAAATTCCTAAGTCAATATCCTACACTAGCAAAATGGTAAGTTATTTAGACACGGGAAATATACCAGAGATATGACACATTACCTGTGACCACGGCCTCTCACAGCTGCCTCTCACAGCTGCCTCTTACAGCTGCCTCTCACAGCTGCCTCTTACAGCTGCCTCTTACAGCTGCCTCTCACAGCTGCCTCTCACAGCTGCCTCTCACAGCTGCCTCTCACAGCTGCCTCTCACAGCTGCCTCTTACAGCTGCCTCTTACAGCTGCCTCTCACAGCTGCCTCTCACAGCTGCCTCTCACAGCTGCCTCTCACAGCTGCCTCTCACAGCTGCCTCTCACAGCTGCCTCTCACAGCTGCCTCTCACAGCTGCCTCTCACAGCTGCCTCTTACAGCTGCCTCTCACAGCTGCCTCTTACAGCTGCCTCTCACAGCTGCCTCTTACAGCTGCCTCTCACAGCTGCCTCTTACAGCTGCCTCTCACAGCTGCCTCTTACAGCTGCCTCTCACAGCTGCCTCTTACAGCTGCCTCTCACAGCTGCCTCTTACAGCTGCCTCTCACAGCTGCCTCTCACAGCTGCCTCTCACAGCTGCCTCTCACAGCTGCCTCTCACAGCTGCCTCTCACAGCTGCCTCTTACAGCTGCCTCTCACAGCTGCCTCTTACAGCTGCCTCTCACAGCTGCCTCTTACAGCTGCCTCTCACAGCTGCCTCTTACAGCTGCCTCTCACAGCTGCCTCTTACAGCTGCCTCTCACAGCTGCCTCTCACAGCTGCCTCTCACAGCTGCCTCTCACAGCTGCCTCTCACAGCTGCCTCTTACAGCTGCCTCTCACAGCTGCCTCTTACAGCTGCCTCTCACAGCTGCCTCTTACAGCTGCCTCTCACAGCTGCCTCTTACAGCTGCCTCTCACAGCTGCCTCTTACAGCTGCCTCTCACAGCTGCCTCTCACAGCTGCCTCTCACAGCTGCCTCTCACAGCTGCCTCTCACAGCTGCCTCTTACAGCTGCTTCTCACAGCTGCCTCTTACAGCTGCCTCTCACAGCTGCCTCTTACAGCTGCCTCTCACAGCTGCCTCTTACAGCTGCCTCTCACAGCTGCCTCTTACAGCTGCCTCTCACAGCTGCCTCTCACAGCTGCCTCTTACAGCTGCCTCTCACAGCTGCCTCTCACAGCTGCCTCTCACAGCTGCCTCTCACAGCTGCCTCTCACAGCTGCCTCTCACAGCTGCCTCTCACAGCTGCCTCTCACAGCTGCCTCTTACAGCTGCCTCTCACAGCTGCCTCTCACAGCTGCCTCTCACAGCTGCCTCTTACAGCTGCCTCTCACAGCTGCCTCTTACAGCTGCCTCTCACAGCTGCCTCTCACAGCTGCCTCTTACAGCTGCCTCTCACAGCTGCCTCTCACAGCTGCCTCTCACAGCTGCCTCTCACAGCTGCCTCTCACAGCTGCCTCTCACAGCTGCCTCTTACAGCTGCCTCTCACAGCTGCCTCTCACAGCTGCCTCTCACAGCTGCCTCTCACAGCTGCCTCTCACAGCTGCCTCTCAACCTGGCCTGTAGATGACTGGGTCGAGCTCCGGCTCCCGTTCCCCACTCCCAGGTACTCTGAATACTATCACCCTACACCGGGTTTTATTATTATTATTATTATTATTTTCTACCACAGACGTGGCCAGACATTTACAATGCTAACCAGCATATATACATTTACTTCTGTCTTCTATGGACAGGGTTAGAGAAGTGTTAAACATATAGTTCAGGGGTTTATTGAACACTCAACCACAGAAGGTGATTCGGTGCTTTTAAAATGCTAAGCTAACCAACATACGTAAATACCCTGTACATAGATACACAGAGTTACGTTTGCCCTACGTAAAGAGCAAAGTAGAATGAAGGTTTCTTCATTCTATTTTGCTCTGATGAAGGCGAATTAGCCGAAAACGCGTTAAGCATTCTATATTTTTCAAATGTGGTTTTTCCCGCTTAAATATATACATATATACATACATACACATACACATACATACATATACATACATTTATGGCTCTCCTACTCTGAGAGGGTAAGATAGCTGATAGAGAAACTAGTGTGTGTTATTAAGCACTTAACCACTGAAGGTGATTAAGGTGCTTTTACAAGCTCAGATTATATAGTTATAACACATGCATACATTGTATAATTGATACATGACATGGTCAATCTTGGGTACAAGTTCAATATATCATCAAGTGTTCCAGTATTCATATAGTAGTTACAGAGTTCAGCATACCTCAGCCCAGGAGGGCGAAAGTCAGTCAATATGGGAGAGAGAGAGAGAGAGAGAGAGAGAGAGAGAGAGAGAGAGAGAGAGAGAGAGAGAGAGAGAGAGAGAGAGAGAGAGAGAGAGAGAGAGAGAGTTTTCCTTGGTGTTGGCTGCTTCTGGTCAATGGAATGTTTCCATTAAGATGTTTGCAACCAAAATTAACTGGTGAGTACTTCAAAGACTCTGCAGGGGGTCAAAGGTCGCCTGGGTCTGACCTCTCCCGGAGGGTAGGGTTCCTTGCATGTTACAGAGGGAGAGATGGAACGGACGGGAACTTGGGTTGTTCCCAAGGAACGGGGACTGGTAGGAAGAGGATGGGATGGAATTTCGAAGCGTTCAAGTGCCGGGGGCACAATGCGTACACCGTTAACAGGAAGATGCACCCGTTAACTGAACGGTTCACCCGTCAACTGAAAGGTGCACGATGCACCTGTTGGAGTACCGCAAAACAGGTGGCTTAAAAAGTTTATTGTTGCGTGTCCGGGCGTGAGCCACTCGGGTGATCCGGACTCCATGCTGCCTCACCCTCTCTCCCCAGGTAAACTCCTCACCTGGGCCACGGTAACCCAATTCCTAGTCAGGTAAACCTGCCTCTGTACAGGTAAACCAATCCACAAGCACTCGCAGGTGTCTGGGAAGAGAGGACAAGCTTAGCCTAGTGACCAGCCACGTATGGTGACAGCAAGGCGGACAGTCCGCCTTCTCTCACCTCTCACTGTTACACATTTATTAACTTTTTCCTTCGCCTGCACCTTGCCATCTTCGTAACTCCTCCTCACTCTGAGGGGCTGGGGAGACGTTTGGGCCTTAGAAAACCTCGATGTTGTCAAGGGTCAGCAAGTCTGACGTTTGAGCCTTAGAAACCTTGGTGTTGTCAGGGGTCAGCAAGTCTGGTCAGCTTTGATTGTTAGACCACTGTTTCTCATAAGATTAGTGTGTGTAATCCACCTGCACACTCGGGCAGAGCGCTAGCTCCTCAGCCCGCCTTGCAAGCCTCAGATGTGTAATGCGGTGACTCTCTTGTATTACTTAGCGCGTCTCCTTTCTGAAGTATTTGTTGTGTGAGCCTTTGTTATCTCTCTCTTGTATTGTCCATTCGCTCATTACCTTTAAGGCAGGTAGGGTTTCTTGACATTCTATCTTTAAGGTAGGGAAGGTTCCTGACATTCTACCATTAAGGTAGGGAAGGTTCCTGACATTCTACCTTTAAGGTAGGGAAGGTTCCTGACATTCTACCTTTAAGGTAGGGAAGGTTCCTGACAGTCTACCATTAAGGTAGGGAAGGTTTCTGACAGTCTACCATTAAGGTAAGGAACCTGGTCCTTCGAACCGCATCTTTCAAGTGAAGAAGCTGTAGAGACACAGGTGAGAGAAGACTTGTAGAAATATAGAACATGGTCGGCCGAGCGGACAGCACGCTGTACTTGTGATCCTGGGTTTGATCCCAGGCGCCGGCGAGAAACAATAGGCAGAGTTTCTTTCACCCTATGCCCCTGTTACCTAGCAGTAAAATAGGTACCTGGGTGTTAGTCAGCTGTCACGGGCTGCTTCCTGGGGGTGGAGGCCTGGTCGAGGACCGGGCCGCGGGGACACTAAAGCCCCGAAATCATCTCCAGATAACCTCCAGATCCAGAAAGGTTAAACAATTATTTCAGCACCAGTGACGGGCTGTCCGCCTTGCTGACACAAGAGAGAGAGAGAGACATGTTTAAGATGTGGAAACTACTCAGCAGGCTAGTGTCTGTCTGTGGCCCAAGATGGCAATCATTCTAGAGTCACACTTGTTAGTCCTGTTTACACTTGGATCTAAACTAATATATTGTGACAATGTTCTCAGGTGATCTGGAGTTCTAGCGTGTGGTGAGTGGAAGATTGTGGGCAAGAGGGCGTGAGCCTCTTAGAACACCTTGTACTCACTGCTAGTTGTGTGTGCGGGGGTTGAGCTCTGGCTCTTTGGTCCTGCCTCTCAACTGTCAATCAACAGGTGTACAGGTTCCAGATTGTGTGTGTGTGTGTGTGGGGGGGGGGGTAGTGTTGGTGGTGGAGCAGGGAACACGTGTCGGAAAACCCGACACCATTTACTAATATTAAATACAATAGGCAGATAATATTGCTGCTGGGTTGTATAAATAAATTCACTCACAGAAGATGTAGTGGAATTTTCCGTCAATAGAAAACGGGATATTATTGCCAAATTTCGCTATTAATTCCACCAGCAAATTCTGTTGGGAACATTCTTAATACAGGAGTACGCAATCTTTGGACTTTAATCGTCATAAAAACATCTCACTTGAATCAACTTAATTATTAGTACCAAAGTACAGTAAATGTGGCCCTTCTACCACGTCTTGACATTTAGAGAAGAGAGCCAGGGGTCTAGATTCACGAAACACTTACGCAAACACTTACGAACCTGTACATCTTTCCTCAATCTTTGGCGGCTTTGTTTACAATTATTAAACAGTTAATGAGCTCGGAAGCACCAGGAGGCTATTTAGAACAATATCAACAGTTGAATGAGAAGTTTTCATGCTTGTAAACTGTTTAATAAATGTAACCAAAGCCGTCAAAGATTGAGGAAAGATGTACACGTTCCTAAGTGTTTGCGTAAGTGCTTTCGTGAATCTGGCCGCAGGGCGTCAGTGGAGGAGGGCCAGGAGTCAGCCATTGTTATTTTAACATGTCGCTGGGGCAGAACTCCTATAAACTCCCCTTGGACAACAGAGTTACAGGACTAATAATACTCCCTTTATCAACTCCAACTTTGTCTGCAATAGAGTAGTGTCCCTTCCGAGTGCTATATTATCTTGCGTATTAGAGGCCTTTAATATTAAGATTTAGGATATTATCTGGTTATGACACGAGACTGTGACCAACCTATGGTGAGCAATATTCTCATCCTTTTATTCAATATACCAATATTTCCTCTGATATAACTGTCATATTAGGATTCCTGCTATTACTTGTGGATGTACTAACTAATGTACTGGAGTACATTAGTTAGTACATCCACCCTTTAACAGGTGGAATGGAAGAGGAAGAATTACTAATAACCTAGTACTCCAGTACATTAGTACTCCAGTACATTAGTACTCCAGTACATTAGTACTCCAGTACATTAGTACTCCAGTACATTAGAGGCCAGCCACACCCACAGTGTATCCTAGTACTCCAGTACATTAGAGGCCAGCCACACCCACAGTGTATCCTAGTACTCCAGTACATTAGAGGCCAGCCACACCCACAGTGTATCCTAGTACTCCACTACATTAGAGGCCAGCCACACCCACAGTGTATCCTAGTACTCCAGTACATTAGAGGCCAGCCACACCCACAGTGTATCCTAGTACTCCACTACATTAGAGGCCAGCCACACCCACAGTGTATCGCCCAGCTTATCCCTCCCTGTTCATACTGGTTGTCTGAGATACAACAACAATAAGCTGTAGTTAATTAGTTACACGTGTACTCTAACACTGTAGTGAATGTCTATTAACCAATAATTTATATGGATGACTTCCTATGCACCATAAACCCGCCAGAATGTGTAAAGGAATCGATTGATGGGACTTTTAAGAAATACAGTCAACTTTATCATACTAGTTGCTATCGAAATATATAAATTAACGTAAAATATAAATTCTATATAAATTCATGTAAATTAAAGAAATATAAATATCACAGATCAGTTCCCCACAACACACAAGGACTCAACTCATGGCAATGTGTGCAACTGTGTCAGGTGTTGGGAGGCTGGAGGTGCACACAACCTCACCAGGTAACGGTGTCAAGTGTCCAGCAGGGTCCAGGAGGGTCCAGGAGGGTCCAGTAGGGTCCAGGAGGGTCCAGTAGGGTCCAGGAGGGTCCAGGAGGGTCCAGTAGGGTCCAGGAGGGTCCAGCAGGGTCCAGGAGGGTGCAGGAGGGTCCAGGAGGGTCCAGCAGAGTCCAGGAGGGTCCAGGAGGGTCCAGTAGGGTCCAGGAGGGTCCAGGAGGGTCCAGTAGGGTCCAGGAGGGTCCAGTAGGGTCCAGGAGGGTCCAGCAGGGTCCAGGAGGGTCCAGCAGAGTCCAGGAGGGTCCAGGAGGGTCCAGTAGGGTCCAGTAGGGTCCAGGAGGGTCCAGGAGGGTCCAGTAGGGTCCAGGAGGGTCCAGCAGGGTCCAGTAGGGTCCAGGAGGGTCTAGCAGGGTCCAGGAGGGTCCAGTAGGGTCCAGGAGGGTCCAGTAGGGTCCAGGAGGGTCCAGGAGGGTCCAGGAGGGTCCAGTAGGGTCCAGGAGGGTCCAGTAGGGTCCAGCAGGGTCCAGGAGGGTCCAGGAGGGTCCAGGAGGGTCTAGCAGGGTCCAGGAGGGTCCAGTAGGGTCCAGTAGGGTCCAGGAGGGTCCAGTAGGGTCCAGCAGGGTCCAGCAGGGTCCAGTAGGGTCCAGGAGGGTCTAGCAGGGTCCAGGAGGGTCCAGGAGGGTCCAGGAGGGTCCAACAGGGTCTAGCAGGGTCTAGCACGGTCCAGGAGGGTCCAGGAGGGTCTAGCACGGTCCAGGAGGGTCCAGCAGGGTCTAGCAGGGTCCAGGAGGGTCCAGCAGGGTCCAGTAGGGTCCAGGAGGGTCCAGTAGGGTCCAGGAGGGTCCAGGAGGGTCTAGCGCGGTCCAGGAGGGTCTAGCACGGTCCAGGAGGGTCCAGGAGGGTCAGCAGGGTCCAGGAGGGTCCAGCAGGGTCCAGGAGGAAGACCTTCCACCCCTCATCTTGTGAGGTTGACTGCTCCTGGCGTCTAAGGTGTCAGAGTACACACTTGACACCATGGTCCCCGGCCTGCTGGAGTCTCCACCTGCGGTATTGGCTGCGGAACATGTGAACAACATTTAAAACAACTATTGATACTCTCGTCAGTATATGTATTACACGGGATGTAATTGTTGTGCTCACTGTAGCTTCATGGGTATACAGACTGTATACCAGGATGGCCACTTGTCTAACTTCAGTCAATGCACGTCGTTTCAATAGTCTATCAGCGCTGATTGTCGCTGGAAATGTATGGCAGGTGTCGGGTGAATTTTAACAGTGATATGATAGCAGAGGGAAGGTGACCTGACGAGGAAGAAGGCGCCCTCCGCCCTGGTGACAGGCGCGATAAGTCCCACCAGCTGTGGTTGGTGATAGCCAGCCCCCACACACACCCGTCTGTTACACGGCCACACCACCAGGAGACTGCTCACGTCTTCAACAAACAAATTTAACAATTCCCTACAGGAAGTGCCGGACCAACCAGGTTGTAATGGACCTGTGGACGCGCACAACAGCCTTTCACTTATCACAAGATAACACTGGTCTCAGGTCGGGCCTGGATGAGGAAAACAACTTCAGGAACCCACTCCTTGGTAAACACCAGGTGTCTCCAGCGAAGGAATATGTCTCACAGCAGCGACTCTGGGATCCTGTTCTTCCATCTGGACTATTCCCCACATACTTCAAGAATGCCACAATAAGATTAATCCCCAAGCCAGGTAAACCTCCAACCCAAACTGAAAATTACAGGCCGATTTCCCTCCTCGAAGTACCAGGTAAAATATTCGAAAAAATTATCAATCGGAGACTTGTGAAGTACATGGAGGAGGACGAGAAGTATAACACCAGGCAGCATGGGTTTAGACACCGCAGAGGGGCCCATACAGCTATAGCCCTGATCTACCAGCATATAGCAGAGGGGCCCATACAGCTATAGCCCTGATCTACCAGCATATAGCAGAGGGGCCCATACAGCTATAGCCCTGATCTACCAGCATATAGCAGAGGGGCCCATACAGCTATAGCCCTGATCTACCAGCATATAGCAGAGGGGCCCATACAGCTATAGCCCTGATCTACCAGCATATAGCAGAGGGGCCCATACAGCTATAGCCCTGATCTACCAGCATATAGCAGAGGGGCCCATACAGCTATAGCCCTGATCTACCAGCATATAGCAGAGGGGCCCATACAGCTATAGCCCTGATCTACCAGCATATAGCAGAGGGGCCCATACAGCTATAGCCCTGATCTACCAGCATATAGCAGAGGGGCCCATACAGCTATAGCCCTGATCTACCAGCATATAGCAGAGGGGCCCATACAGCTATAGCCCTGATCTACCAGCATATAGCAGAGGGGCCCATACAGCTATAGCCCTGATCTACCAGCATATAGCAGAGGGGCCCATACAGCTATAGCCCTGATCTACCAGCATATAGCAGAGGGGCCCATACAGCTATAGCCCTGATCTACCAGCATATAGCAGAGGGGCCCATACAGCTATAGCCCTGATCTACCAGCATATAGCAGAGGGGCCCATACAGCTATAGCCCTGATCTACCAGCATATAGCAAAGGGGCCCATACAGCTATAGCCCTGATCTACCAGCATATAGCCAACTCAGTGTCGAAAAAAGATCAGTGTAATATAGTGCTTAGAGACGTCTCGAAAGCCTTCTACAAAGCGTGGCACACAGGCCTAAAATATAAGATATCTTAACTAGGGCTTCCTGAGAGATTTACTGCTACTCTCTGCAGCTTTATAGACAACAGAACTGCTAGGCTTAATATCGCCAGTTACTTGCATAGACACCCACATATGATGAAACACATGTGAAGAACCTCTCACACACTAACAGCTCCCTGACAAGAGGGAGCCAGCTTAGCTTAGCTGCCAACACCCACACATGGTGTCAGCAAGGCGGACAGCCCGCCTGCTTTCATACCTCTCACTGTATTTCCCACTTCTATACTTCCCTTAACCTATACCTTAATAAAAAGAGGTAGGTAATGTGAGAGGGGGTAATAGGGGGAGTGGGGTGGGGCTGGGGTAAGGGGGGAGAACTAGGGAGACAGGAGGGTGGGGTGGCCGGGACAGGAAGACAGGAGGCAGCCGCTACCACAGGAAGACGAATAACTGAGTCGGTAATTGGTGAGAGGAAGCGTTGTGAACCGTCACTCTTGGTGATGGTACTGTGGTAGGTGGTGCTGGTACTGTGGTAGGTGGGTGTTGGTACTGTGGTAGGTGGTGCTGGTACTGTGGTAGGTGGGTGTTGGTACTGTGGTAGGTGGTGCTGGTACTGTGGTAGGTGGGTGTTGGTACTGTGGTAGGTGGTGCTGGTACTGTGGTAGGTGGTACTGGTACTGTGGTAGGTGGGTGTTCGTACTGTGGTAGGTGGTGCTGGTACTGTGGTAGGTGGGTGTTGGTACTGTGGTAGGTGGGTGCTGGTACTGTGGTAGGTGGTGCTGGTACTGTGGTAGGTGGGTGTTGGTACTGTGGTAGGTGGTGCTGGTACTGTGGTAGGTGGTGCTGGTACTGTGGTAGGTGGGTGTTGGTACTGTGGTAGGTGGTGCTGGTACTGTGGTAGGTGGTGCTGGTACTGTGGTAGGTGGTGCTGGTACTGTGGTAGGTGGTGCTGGTACTGTGGTAGGTGGGTGTTGGTACTGTGGTAGGTGGTGCTGGTACTGTGGTAGGTGGGTGTTGGTACTGTGGTAGGTGGGTGCTGGTACTGTGGTAGGTGGTGCTGGTACTGTGGTAGGTGGGTGTTGGTACTGTGGTAGGTGGTGCTGGTACTGTGGTACGTGGGTGATGGTACTGTGGTAGGTGGGTGCTGGTACTGTGGTAGGTGGGTGTTGGTACTGTGGTAGGTGGGTGCTGGTACTGTGGTAGGTGGTGCTGGTACTGTGGTAGGTGGGTGTTGGTACTGTGGTAGGTGGTGCTGGTACTGTGGTAGGTGGTGCTGGTACTGTGGTAGGTGGGTGTTGGTACTGTGGTAGGTGGGTGCTGGTACTGTGGTAGGTGGGTGTTGGTACTGTGGTAGGTGGGTGCTGGTACTGTGGTAGGTGGTGTTGGTACTGTGGTAGGTGGTGCTGGTACTGTGGTAGGTGGTGTTGGTACTGTGGTAGGTGGTGTTGGTACTGTGGTAGGTAGGTACTGGTACTGTGGTAGGTGGTGCTGGTACTGTGGTAGGTGGTGTTGGTACTGTGGTAGGTGGTGTTGGTACTGTGGTAGGTGGTGCTGGTACTGTGGTAGGTGGTGCTGGTACTGTGGTAGGTGGTGTTGGTACTGTGGTAGGTGGTGTTGGTACTGTGGTAGGTGGGTGTTGGTACTGTGGTAGGTGGTGTTGGTACTGTGGTAGGTGGTGTTGGTACTGTGGTAGGTGGGTGTTGGTACTGTGGTAGGTGGTGCTGGTACTGTGGTAGGTGGTGCTGGTACTGTGGTAGGTGGGTGTTGGTACTGTGGTAGGTGGGTGCTGGTACTGTGGTAGGTGGTGTTGGTACTGTGGTAGGTGGTGCTGGTACTGTGGTAGGTGGTGTTGGTACTGTGGTAGGTGGTGTTGGTACTGTGGTAGGTAGGTACTGGTACTGTGGTAGGTGGTGCTGGTACTGTGGTAGGTGGTGTTGGTACTGTGGTAGGTGGTGTTGGTACTGTGGTAGGTGGTGCTGGTACTGTGGTAGGTGGTGCTGGTACTGTGGTAGGTGGTGTTGGTACTGTGGTAGGTGGTGTTGGTACTGTGGTAGGTGGGTGTTGGTACTGTGGTAGGTGGTGTTGGTACTGTGGTAGGTGGTGTTGGTACTGTGGTAGGTGGGTGTTGGTACTGTGGTAGGTGGGTGTTGGTACTGTGGTAGGTGGTGCTGGTACTGTGGTAGGTGGTGTTGGTACTGTGGTAGGTGGTGTTGGTACTGTGGTAGGTAGGTACTGGTACTGTGGTAGGTGGTGCTGGTACTGTGGTAGGTGGTGTTGGTACTGTGGTAGGTGGTGTTGGTACTGTGGTAGGTGGTGCTGGTACTGTGGTAGGTGGTGCTGGTACTGTGGTAGGTGGTGTTGGTACTGTGGTAGGTGGTGTTGGTACTGTGGTAGGTGGGTGTTGGTACTGTGGTAGGTGGTATTGGTACTGTGGTAGGTGGTGTTGGTACTGTGGTAGGTGGGTGTTGGTACTGTGGTACGTGGGTGATGGTACTGTGGTAGGTGGTGTTGGTACTGTGGTAGGTGGTGTTGGTACTGTGGTAGGTAGGTACTGGTACTGTGGTAGGTGGGTGTTCGTACTGTGGTAGGTGGTGCTGGTACTGTGGTAGGTGGTGCTGGTACTGTGGTAGGTGGGTGTTCGTACTGTGGTAGGTGGTGCTGGTACTGTGGTAGGTGGGTGTTGGTACTGTGGTAGGTGGGTGCTGGTACTGTGGTAGGTGGTGCTGGTACTGTGGTAGGTGGGTGTTGGTACTGTGGTAGGTGGTGCTGGTACTGTGGTAGGTGGTGCTGGTACTGTGGTAGGTGGGTGTTGGTACTGTGGTAGGTGGTGCTGGTACTGTGGTAGGTGGTGCTGGTACTGTGGTAGGTGGTGCTGGTACTGTGGTAGGTGGTGCTGGTACTGTGGTAGGTGGGTGTTGGTACTGTGGTAGGTGGTGCTGGTACTGTGGTAGGTGGGTGTTGGTACTGTGGTAGGTGGTGCTGGTACTGTGGTAGGTGGTGCTGGTACTGTGGTAGGTGGGTGTTGGTACTGTGGTAGGTGGTGCTGGTACTGTGGTAGGTGGGTGATGGTACTGTGGTAGGTGGGTGCTGGTACTGTGGTAGGTGGGTGTTGGTACTGTGGTAGGTGGGTGCTGGTACTGTGGTAGGTGGTGCTGGTACTGTGGTAGGTGGGTGTTGGTACTGTGGTAGGTGGTGCTGGTACTGTGGTAGGTGGTGCTGGTACTGTGGTAGGTGGGTGTTGGTACTGTGGTAGGTGGGTGCTGGTACTGTGGTAGGTGGGTGTTGGTACTGTGGTAGGTGGGTGCTGGTACTGTGGTAGGTGGTGTTGGTACTGTGGTAGGTGGGTGCTGGTGCTGTGGTAGGTGGTGTTGGTACTGTGGTAGTGGTGTTGGTACTGTGGTAGGTAGGTACTGGTACTGTGGTAGGTGGTGCTGGTACTGTGGTAGGTGGTGCTTGGTACTGTGGTAGGTGGTGTTGGTAACTGTGCGTAGGTGGTGCTGGTACTGTGGTAGGTGGTGCTGGTACTGTGGTAGGTGGTGCTTGGTACTGCTGGTAGGTGGTGTTGGTACTGTGGTAGGTGGGTTGTTGGTACTGTGGTAGGTGGGTGTGGTACTGTGGTAGGTGGGTGCTGGTACTGTGGTAGGTGGTGTTGGTACTGTGGTAGGTGGTGTTGGTACTGTGGTAGGTGGTGTTGGTACTGTGGTAGGTGGTGTTGGTACTGTGGTAGGTGGTGCTTGGTACTGTGGTAGGTGGTGTTGGTACTGTGTAGGTGGTTGTTGGTACTGTGGTAGGTGGTGTTGGTACTGTGGTAGGTGGTGTTGGTACTGTGTAGGTGGTGTTGGTACTGTGTAGGTGGTGTTGGTACTGTGTAGGTGGTGTTGGTACTGTGTAGGTGGTGTTGGTACTGTGTAGGTGGTGTTGGTACTGTGTAGGTGGTGTTGGTACTGTGTAGGTGGTGTTGGTACTGTGTAGGTGGTGTTGGTACTGTGTAGGTGTTGTTGGTACTGTGTAGGTGGTGTTGGTACTGTGTAGGTGGTGTTGGTACTGTGTAGGTGGGTGTTGGTACTGTGGTAGGTGGGTGTTGGTACTGTGGTAGGTGGTGTTGGTACTGTGGTAGGTGGTGTTGGTACTGTGGTAGGTGGTGTTGGTACTGTGGTAGGTAGGTACTGGTACTGTGGTAGGTGGTGCTGGTACTGTGGTAGGTGGTGTTGGTACTGTGGTAGGTGGTGTTGGTACTGTGGTAGGTGGTGCTGGTACTGTGGTAGGTGGTGCTGGTACTGTGGTAGGTGGTGTTGGTACTGTGGTAGGTGGTGTTGGTACTGTGGTAGGTGGGTGTTGGTACTGTGGTAGGTGGTATTGGTACTGTGGTAGGTGGTGTTGGTACTGTGGTAGGTGGGTGTTGGTACTGTGGTACGTGGGTGATGGTACTGTGGTAGGTGGTGTTGGTACTGTGGTAGGTGGGTGTTGGTACTGTGTTACGTGGGTGATGGTACTGTGGTAGGTGGTGTTGGTACTGTGGTAGGTGGTGTTGGTACTGTGGTAGATGGTGTTGGTACTGTGGTAGGTGGGTGTTGGTACTGTGGTAGGTGTTGGTGGTACTGTGGTAGGTGGGTGTTGGTACTGTGGTAGGTGGTGTTGGTACTGTGGTAGGTGTTGGTGGTACTGTGGTAGGTGGGTGTTGGTACTGTGGTAGGTGGTGTTGGTACTGTGGTAGGTGTTGGTGGTACTGTGGTAGGTGGGTGTTGGTACTGTGGTAGGTGGTGTTGGTACTGTGGTAGGTGTTGGTGGTACTGTGGTAGGTGGGTGTTGGTACTGTGGTAGGTGGTGTTGGTACTGTGGTAGGTGTTGGTGGTACTGTGGTAGGTGGGTGTTGGTACTGTGGTAGGTGGTGTTGGTACTGTGGTAGGTGGGTGTTGGTACTGTGGTAGGTGGTGCTGGTACTGTGGTAGGTGGTGTTGGTACTGTGGTAGGTGGTGTTGGTACTGTGGTAGGTGGGTGTTGGTACTGTGGTAGGTGGGTGTTGGTACTGTGGTAGGTGGTGCTGGTACTGTGGTAGGTGGTGTTGGTACTGTGGTACGTGGGTGCTGGTACTGTGGTAGGTGGTGTTGGTACTGTGGTAGGTGGGTGTTGGTACTGTGGTAGGTGGTGCTGGTACTGTGGTAGGTGGTGCTGGTACTGTGGTACGTGGGTGCTGGTACTGTGGTAGGTGGGTGCTGGTACTGTGGTAGGTGGTGTTGGTACTGTGGTAGGTGGTGCTGGTACTGTGGTAGGTGGTGCTGGTACTGTGGTACGTGGGTGCTGGTACTGTGGTAGGTGGGTGATGGTACTGTGGTAGGTGGTGCTGGTACTGTGGTAGGTGGTGCTGGTACTGTGGTACGTGGGTGCTGGTACTGTGGTAGGTGGTGTTGGTACTGTGGTAGGTGGGTGTTGGTACTGTGGTAGGTGGTGCTGGTACTGTGGTAGGTGGTGCTGGTACTGTGGTACGTGGGTGCTGGTACTGTGGTAGGTGGGTGATGGTACTGTGGTAGGTGGTACTGGTACTGTGGTACGTGGGTGCTGGTACTGTGGTAGGTGGGTGATGGTACTGTGGTAGGTGGTGCTGGTACTGTGGTAGGTGGTGCTGGTACTGTGGTACGTGGGTGCTGGTACTGTGGTAGGTGGGTGATGGTACTGTGGTAGGTGGTGCTGGTACTGTGGTAGGTGGTGATGGTACTGTGGTACGTGGGTGCTGGTACTGTGGTAGGTGGTGATGGTACTGTGGTACGTGGGTGCTGGTACTGTGGTAGGTGGTGATGGTACTGTGGTACGTGGGTGCTGGTACTGTGGTAGGTGGGTGCTGGTACTGTGGTAGGTGGTGTTGGTACTGTGGTACCAACACCCACCTCAGGTGTTCACATTCACGTAGATAGTGGTCAAGGCGGTGTCCGTCACTCTCACCACAGATTCTTCAACTCCTCTGCTCAACTGTTGTTTCCATTCCATTTCTCCATGGATATTTGTATCCAAGACGGATTCTCGCTATTACTGATTCTCTCCCGCGTCCTCCTCCTCATCGTCCATAATGATTGGGATTGCCAGCAACAACCATGTTGTACCATCGTACAGATTCACTGGTTTGTGCTTCTATCCTCCTTTCCTCAGTTACCTTGTCACGGTGATGTTGCCTGATAATACCTCTAATTTGTAGTAGAGTCTTGGGTATGAAGTATTCAATATGGTCTCCTTCAGCGCCTTCAGCAGCCAGCACATCTGCTCGTTCATTCCCACATATTCCAACATGGGAGGGGATCCACAGAAACTTGACAAATTTCAATTTGACTTAATGAAAGGCATTATTCCTAATTACAGTGTATTCTGCCCCAGCATACACTGTAATTAGGAATAATGCCTTTCAAAACGCAAATGAAGAAAAAGTACGCATTGAGAACTATACATCTTCAACGCAAGGAGAAATAGCTGTCATTATTATGGCGTTAAAATTTCTTGAAACACTAATGGTGCAGTGATCTGCACTGATTCAAAAGCAGCACTACAAAGCCGTAATACAAATCGAGCAGAAAACCTTGTGTGGTGGCGTCCTTGTTGATCTTTGGCGCTAATATGGCGCCTCCCATCTGGCCTTGCCAGCCGTGTGGCGGGAAACTGTATTCATTTACTTCAAGCAGTGAGTATTCACCACTGTTGGTTGGTTTTACTAAATGGTGCAGCATTAACTAACGCAACTTTGATAAATTATAACTAATACCAGGAAATATGAGTCGCAGTGTTCATGTATCTGAGACTGTCACTCGTCCTGTGAGCGTCGTGAGGCGGCCGTGAAGGACAGTCTGCTCTAGCGTCGTGAGGCGGCCGTGAAGGACAGTCTGCTCTAGCGTCGTGAGGCGGCCGTGAAGGACAGTCTGCTCTAGCGTCGTGAGGCGGCCGTGAAGGACAGTCTGCTCTAGCGTCGTGAGGCGGCCGTGAAGGGCAGTCTGCTCTAGCGTCGTGAGGCGGCCGTGAAGGACAGTCTGCTCTAGCGTCGTGAGGCGGCCGTGAAGGACAGTCTGCTCTAGCGTCGTGAGGCGGCCGTGAAGGACAGTCTGCTCTAGCGTCGTGAGGCGGCCGTGAAGGGCAGTCTGCTCTAGCGTCGTGAGGCGGCCGTGAAGGACAGTCTGCTCTAGCGTCGTGAGGCGGCCGTGAAGGACAGTCTGCTCTAGCGTCGTGAGGCGGCCGTGAAGGGCAGTCTGCTCTAGCGTCGTGAGGCGGCCGTGAAGGACAGTCTGCTCTAGCGTCGTGAGGCGGCCGTGAAGGACAGTCTGCTCTAGCGTCGTGAGGCGGCCGTGAAGGACAGTCTGCTCTAGCGTCGTGAGGCGGCCGTGAAGGGCAGTCTGCTCTAGCGTCGTGAGGCGGCCGTGAAGGACAGTCTGCTCTAGCGTCGTGAGGCGGCCGTGAAGGACAGTCTGCTCTAGCGTCGTGAGGCGGCCGTGAAGGACAGTCTGCTCTAGCGTCGTGAGGCGGCCGTGAAGGACAGTCTGCTCTAGCGTCGTGAGGCGGCCGTGAAGGGCAGTCTGCTCTACAACACTCCACAAGGATATATATTAAAATGAGGTCGTGGATATTTGCCTGAAAATACTTGATGAATCTTGGCCGTCGTGTCGTCTGGTTGTGGTATCGTCTGGTCGTGGTGTCGTCTGGTCGTGGTGTCGTCTGGTCGTGGTGTCGTCTGGTCGTGGTGTCGTCTGGTCGTGGTGTCGTCTGGTCGTGGTGTCGTCTGGTCGTGGTGTCGTCTGGTCGTGGTGTCGTCTGGTCGTGGTGTCGTCTGGTCGTGGTGTCGTCTGGTCGTGGTGTCGTCTGGTCGTGGTGTCGTCTGGCCGTCGTGTCGTCTGGTCGTCGTGTCGTGGTATCGTCTGGTCGTGGTGTCGTCTGGTCGTGGTGTCGTCTGGCCGTCGTGTCGTCTGGCCGTCGTGTCGTCTGGTTGTGGTATCGTCTGGTCGTGGTGTCGTCTGGTCGTGGTGTCGTCTGGCCGTCGTGTCGTCTGGTTGTGGTATCGTCTGGTCGTGGTGTCGTCTGGTCGTGGTGTCGTCTGGCCGTCGTGTCGTCTGGTTGTGGTATCGTCTGGTCGTGGTGTCGTCTGGTCGTGGTGTCGTCTGGTTGTGGTGTCGTCTGGTTGTGGTGTCGTCTGGCCGTCGTGTCGTCTGGTTGTGGTATCGTCTGGTCGTGGTGTCGTCTGGTCGTGGTGTCGTCTGGTTGTGGTGTCGTCTGGTCGTGGTGTCGTCTGGTCGTGGTGTCGTCTGGTCGTGGTATCGTCTGGTCGTGGCAGTAATGTAAGCCGTTATTAGTGGGAAGGTTTGGACCTGGTTAAGGAATTAATACATTACAGTTCAGATATACTGATAACTGTGTGACTAGCTGTGACTGGAGGCGGCTGGCTGGTCTTGTCTCAGCACGAGCAGGATAACTGATCATGCCAGAGTTATCCCACAGACTGACAAGCACAGGTGTGGCAGGTCCTCACAGACGAGTCCAGTTATCCGTCTTGATAACACATCCACACCTGCTTCTGGTAATTGTGTATCTTTCATTATACCAGTTACAAGTACAGCGAAAATATTTGGTTGGAATCTCTTTGTTAGTTAAGAAAAGTGAAATCGAAGATAAATAATTTTCTCATCTGATTTTGCCATGAGCAACAGAAACGTCTGAAAGTGTTGTGACAGTTTGATGAGTTGACTGAGATGAGGCGCTTGATGAGTTGAGTGAGATGAGGCGCTTGATGAGTTGAGTGAGATGAGGCGCTTGATGAGTTGAGTGAGATGAGGCTGGTCGGGCTCCATGTCCATCTTGCCAAACATGTCAGCAGTGCTTGCCCGGCTGAAGGGTCGTCTTCTCTCGCTTGTGGTAGTGAGGGTATCGTTTCATATTTCCTACAACAGCTCCGGTAGTCCGTTACAAGATACCTATTGACTTGCAATTTACCACCAACATCGGTAATCAATTGACCTCCTGCAACACTGCTGGCAGAAGATCACAATATGTGAGAACAACCGCTCAGCTCCACTATATCTCCGGAAAGGAAGGGAGTGGGAAGGGGTGATGCTTGACTGTGGGGTTTGCATCAGCAGCTGAAATGTCCCGCTGGTGGGCACGCCAGATGCAAGGTTCTGGGGCCAGATTCACGAAAGAACTTACGCAAGCACTTACGAACGTGTACATCTTTCCTCAATCTTTGACGGCTTTGGTTACACTTATTAAACAGTTTACAAGCATGAAAACTTGCCAATCAAATGTTGTTATTGTTATAAACAGCCTCCTGGTGCTTCGAAGCTCATTAACTGTTTAGTAATTGTAAACAAAGCCGCCAAAGGTTGAGAAAAGATGTACAGGTTCGTAAGTGTTTGCGTAAGTGCTTTCGTGAATCTGGCCCCTGGACGACCCCTTGTGTCCCAGCGAGTATGCCGTCTCGTATACTATAACATAAGTATACATAACCCGTCACTAGGTCGCTAGACTCCCCTACTGGTTCAGTAATGTATGGGATAGACTAACGGGTTCTCACACCAAATTCTATGTTAAGTGCTAAAGGCTATGAGGTCTTGATACCCTATGGCAACCAAATTAAAAACTGAACACCAGTGAACACTGACTCAGCTGCACTCGACACTTGCTGTAACAATCAATACTGATTGAATAACAGTTATATCTGAGATTGTAACCCCTCTTTGAAATACAAGCTGTGGTCATCCTTACAGTGATAGACACACCCAACAGTCCACAGGAGTGGAGTGAGAACACTGTAGGAGAAAGGACGGAATATTATGACAGGTCTAATTATATGCAAGATGTTGATGTTCTTAATGCTGCCACCACTATTCATTAAGGTAATTAATATAATTACTGTAAATCTTGACTGAGAGGAGATAGTTCAACAATATGGAACAAAAGAACTTAGGTACTCCTTTGTTAATTACTGAAGTAACAGTTATTATTTTCTACTTGTCTATGATTACTTTAGATATTAAATCTCTTCGCGAAGTCACTGAATAAGGCTGAAGACCCATTAAGCTCAAGATCATATATGCTCAGATTTAATGATAAAGAGGAAATTAACTGAAATAGTAAATAAAATTTAGCAAATTAATCTATATAAAGATAAATGCTCTTTTCTTCAAATTCGCTAATCTCCGAAAGTTCTTAACCGATTGCTTTGAAATTTTGACACAACGTTCCATTTGAATACGCGCGTGTTTTTATATACCTACAATATAGATGCCACACCTGTGACAGGTAAAAACATTTTTTTAAACGAGTTTTCATGTGAGGCAAATCTCCGAAACTTTTTTACAGATTGCTTTGAAATTTTGACACAACGTTCCATTCGAATATACGCGTGTTTTTATATACCTACTATACAGATAGCACACCTGTGACAGGTAAAAACATGCTCTTTTGGAAAAACAGCATCATCTGTTGCACGTAAGAGCAACACACGCTATACTAAATACGTTACGATTCCATTTCAGTATTTCCAACTGCATTGATAAATTGAATTTTCTTACATTTCTATTTACTTTCATTTTGATTAAATTATTTTGTGTGACATTGCATTGGAATTGAGTTGTGTTGTTTACCATACTGTTCATTTCGTGAGTATACTTATTTTTGTTATTTATTCATTGTTTTTCAATTTGTCTTTTTAACTGCTCTTCTAATTTTCCAGTGATGGACACATTAGATCATTTGATGTTCCCATTTTTCTGATGGGAACATCAGACCATTTGGGAACGCATCGGACGAGGGAGTGGGGAATGGTGGGGAGGACGAGGGGATGGGAGTGGGAGATGGTGGGGAAGACGGGGGACGGGGGAGGGTTGCTGTGGCTCAGCAACGTGTGGCCGGGTACAGTTAGCTTATTAATAAAAATCAATTATATACCCTGCTCTAAAGCCCCCTCAGATACAATGGGTTGAATTATTAATAAATGACAAAGAAGCAGTTACCTCACTGCGCCCCAGCGACCAGGCTGGAGGCTCACACCCGCTCAACGCGACCAGGCTGGAGGCTCACACCCGCTCAACGCGACCAGGCTGGAGGCTCACACCCGCTCAACGCGACCAGGCTGGAGGCTCACACCCGCTCAACGCGACCAGGCTGGAGGCTCACACCCGCTCAACGCGACCAGGCTGGAGGCTCACACCCGCTCAACGCGACCAGGCTGGAGGCTTACACCCGCTCAACGCGACCAGGCTGGAGGCTCACACCCGCTCAACGCGACCAGGCTGGAGGCTCACACCCGCTCAACGCGACCAGGCTGGAGGCTCACACCCGCTCAACGCGACCAGGCTGGAGGCTCACACCCGCTCAACGCGACCAGGCTGGAGGCTTACACCCGCTCAACGCGACCAGGCTGGAGGCTCACACCCGCTCAACGCGACCAGGCTGGAGGCTCACACCCGCTCAACGCGACCAGGCTGGAGGCTCACACCCGCTCAACAAGGTGTTCCCTGCACACACCCCAACTCACACTAAAGATTTATTTAGGAGCTCCACAAACCTGCTATTAGGCTCCGGTGCTCAGTACTCTGACCACACCCCGGGCATCCCAAGCACCAATCACAAGCAATCACTGAGCCACCTGGTGATGGACACTCCTGTTGTGGGGGTGACTGGTCCTGGAGTGACTAGTCCTGGTGGTGACTGGTCCTGGGAGTGACTGGTCCTGGGGGTGACTGGTCCTGGGAGTGACTGGTCCTGGGAGTGACTGGTCCTGGGGGTGACTGGTCCTGGGAGTGACTGGTCCTGGGAGTGACTGGTCCTGGAGTGACTGGTCCTGGGAGTGACTGGTCCTGGGAGTGACTGGTCCTGGGAGTGACTGGTCCTGGGAGTGACTGGTCCTGAGGGTGACTGGTCCTGGGAGTGACTGGTCCTGGGAGTGACTGGTCCTGGAGTGACTGGTCCTGGGGTGACTGGTCCTGGGGGTGACTGGTCCTGGGAGTGACTGGTCCTGGGAGTGACTGGTCCAGGGGGTGACTGGTCCTGGGGGTGACTGGTCCTGGGGGTGACTGGTCCTGGGGGTGACTGGTCCTGGGAGTTACTGGTCCTGTGGGTGACTGGTCCTGGGGGTGACTGGTCCTGGGGGTGACTGGTCCTGGGAGTTACTGGTCCTGTGGGTGACTGGTCCTGGGGGTGACTGGTCCTGGGGGTGACTGGTCCTGGGAGTTACTGGTCCTGTGGGTGACTGGTCCTGGGAGTGACTGGTCCTGGGGGTGACTGGTCCTGGGAGTGACTGGTCCTGGGAGTGACTGGTCCTGGGGGTGACTGGTCCTGGGGGTGACTGGTCCTGGGAGTTACTGGTCCTGTGGGTGACTGGTCCTGGGAGTGACTGGTCCTGGGGGTGACTGGTCCTGGGGGTGACTGGTCCTGGGGGTGACTGGTCCTGGGAGTTACTGGTCCTGTGGGTGACTGGTCCTGGGGGTGACTGGTCCTGGGGGGTGACTGGTCCTGGGAGTTACTGGTCCTGTGGGTGACTGGTCCTGGGAGTGACTGGTCCTGTGGGTGACTGGTCCTGGGGGTGACTGGTCCTGGGAGTGACTGGTCCTGGGGGTGACTGGTCCTGGGAGTGACTGGTCCTGGGGGTGACTGGTCCTGGGAGTGACTGGTCCTGGGGGTGACTGGTCCTGGGAGTGACTGGTCCTGGGAGTGACTGGTCCTGTGGGTGACTGGTCCTGGGGGTGACTGGTCCTGGGAGTGACTGGTCTTGGGGGTGACTGGTCCTGGGAGTGACTGGTCCTGGGGGTGACTGGTCCTGGGAGTGACTGGTCCTGGGGGTGACTGGTCCTGGGAGTGACTGGTCCTGGGGGTGACTGGTCCTGGGAGTGACTGGTCCTGGGAGTGACTGGTCCTGGGGGTGACTGGTCCTGGAGTGACTGGTCCTGGGGGTGACTCGTCCTGGGGGTGACTGGTCCTGGGAGTGACTGGTCCTGGGGGTGACTGGTCCTGGGAGTGACTGGTCCTGGGGGTGACTGGTCCTGGTAGTGACTGGTCCTGGGAGTGACTGGTCCTGGGGTGACTGGTCCTGGGAGTGACTGGTCCTGGGAGTGACTGGTCTTGGGGGTGACTGGTCCTGGAGTGACTGGTCCTGGGAGTGACTGGTCTTGGGGTGACTGGTCCTGGGGTGACTGGTCCTGGGGGTGACTGGTCCTGGGAGTGACTGGTCCTGGGAGTGACTGGTCCTGGGAGTGACTGGTCCTGGGAGTGACTGGTCCTGGAGTGACTGGTCCTGGGAGTGACTGGTCCTGGGAGTGACTGGTCCTGGGGTGACTGGTCCTGGGAGTGACTGGTCCTGGAAGTGGCTGGTCCTGGGGGTGACTGGTCCTGTGGTGACTGGTCCTGGGAGTGACTGGTCCTGGGGGTGACTGGTCCAGGGGTGACTGGTCCTGGGGGTGACTGGTCCTGGGGGTGACTGGTCCTGGGGGTGACTGGTCCTGGGGGTGACTGGTCCTGGGGGTGACTGGTCCAGGGAGTGACTGGTCCTGGGGTGACTGGTCCTGGGAGTGACTGGTCCTGGGAGTGACTGGTCCTGGGGTGACTGGTCCTGGGGTGACTGGTCCTGGGGGTGACTGGTCCTGGGGGTGACTGGTCCTGGGGTGACTGGTCCAGGGAGTGACTGGTCCTGGGGTGACTGGTCCTGGGAGTGACTGGTCCTGGGGGTGACTGGTCCTGGGGTGACTGGTCCTGGGGGGTGACTGGTGCTGGGGTGACTGGTCCCGGAAGTGACTGGTGCTGGGGTGACTGGTCCCGGAAGTGACTGGTGCTGGGGTGACTGGTCCCGAAAGTGACTGGTGCTGGGGTGACTGGTCCCGAAAGTGACTGGTGCTGGGGTGACTGGTCCTGGGGGTGACTGGTCCTGGGGGGTGACTGGTCCTGGAGTGACTGGTGCTGGGGTGACTGGTCCTGGGGGTGACTGGTCCTGGGGGTGACTGGTCCTGGGGGTGACTGGTCCTGGGAGTGACTGGTCCTGGGAGTGACTGGTCCTGGGGGTGACTGGTCCTGGGAGTGACTGGTCCTGGGAGTGACTGGTCCTGGGAGTGACTGGTCCTGGGGGTGACTGGTCCTGGGAGTGACTGGTCCTGGGGGTGACTGGTCCTGGGGGTGACTGGTCCTGGGGGTGACTGGTCCTGGGAGTGACTGCTCCTGGGAGTGACTGGTCCTGGGAGTGACTGGTCCTGGGAGTGACTGGTCCTGGGAGTGACTGGTCCTGGGAGTGACTGGTCCTGGGAGTGACTGGTCCTGGGGGTGACTGGTCCTGGGAGTGACTGCTCCTGGGAGTGACTGGTCCTGGGAGTGACTGGACGTGGATCAGGGTACAACATTAAACTGACCATTTGAGGTCCTGTCCATTTCCTCTGTCTGTGGAGATGACTTGTGATTTTGGACGTGTTCCTGCCTCCTGGACCCGGGTCCTGGTGTTCTCTGACCTTGGGGGATGTTATCTCAGGTAGAACCTGTTCTTTTGTCCTCTGATCTTGAGGGTGCGCGAGCCTCCATATAGTGTAGGAGAGCTGTGTGGGGTGACCCTCACACCCATGACTGTGTGGGGTAAGCTTGGGGGAGGAGGTAGGGAGCAGGTAAGAGGTAAGAGAGGGAGGGTAGGGAAGCTGGTGACCTTAGACTAGCCCGGACCCGTCGGGGGAGATTACCTTGTGTAGGTCAGCAAGCTGAATTTTGCGCTGTTCTTGTTACCTTGAGAGAGAGAGATTGGTAGGTCGGGGTGGTGATTATGGGCAGGGTAAGGAGGGCAAGGTCTTAGGGAGGCTGGGGCAGGGCTTACCTCAATATACCGCCATAAACTGGAGGTCCCAATGTGGTCAAGGGTTCTCCCCTGGTTGACCAAACAATGTCCCTTACAATCTTAATCACTCATCTCTTTATGATCTTCCCTCATACAGTCATGAGGGACTTCCCTCCCCTCATACAGTCATGAGGGACTTCCCTCTCCCCTCATACAGTCATGAGGGACTTCCCTCCCCTCATACAGTCATGAGGGACTTCACTCCCCTCATACAGTCATGAGGGACTTCCCTCCCCTCATACAGTCATGAGGGACTTCACTCCCCTCATACAGTCATGAGGGAGTTCCCTCCCCCTCATACAGTCATGAGGGACTTCCCTCCCCCTCATACAGTCATGAGGAACTTCCCTCCCCCTCATACAGTCATGAGGGAGTTCCCTCCCCCTCATACAGTCATGAGGGACTTCCCTCCCCCTCATACAGTCATGAGGGAGTTCCCTCCCCCTCATACAGTCATGAGGGAGTTCCCTCCCCTCATACAGTCATGAGGGAGTTCCCTCCCCCTCATACAGTCATGAGGGACTTCCCTCCCCTCATACAGTCATGAGGGACTTCCCTCCCCCTCATACAGTCATGAGGGACTTCCCTCCCCCTCATACAGTCATGAGGGACTTCCCTCCCCCTCATACAGTCATGAGGGAGTTCCCTCCCCCTCATACAGTCATGAGGGACTTCCCTCCCCCTCATACAGTCATGAGGGACTTCCCTCCCCCTCATACAGTCATGAGGGAGTTCCCTCCCCCTCATACAGTCATGAGGGACTTCCCTCCCCTCATACAGTCATGAGGGACTTCCCTCCCCCTCATACAGTCATGAGGGAGTTCCCTCCCCCTCATACAGTCATGAGGGACTTCCCTCCCCTCATACAGTCATGAGGGACTTCCCTCCCCCTCATACAGTCATGAGGGAGTTCCCTCCCCCTCATACAGTCATGAGGGAGTTCCCTCCCCTCATACAGTCATGAGGGACTTCCCTCTCCCCTCATACAGTCATGAGGGACTTCCCTCCCCCTCATACAGTCATGAGGGAGTTCCCTCCCCTCATACAGTCATGAGGGACTTCCCTCCCCCTCATACAGTCATGAGGGACTTCCCTCCCCCTCATACAGTCATGAGGGACTTCCCTCCCCCTCATACAGTCATGAGGGACTTCCCTCTCCCCTCATACAGTCATGAGGGACTTCCCTCCCCCTCATACAGTCATGAGGGACTTCCCTCCCCCTCATACAGTCATGAGGGACTTCCCTCCCCTCATACAGTCATGAGGGACTTCCCTCCCCCTCATACAGTCATGAGGGACTTCCCTCCCCCTCATACAGTGGCGGCAGTGAGGTAGGCTAAGAGATAATTTAACAGCGACTACAAGGGAGGGATATAGAGGTCTACACTGTCCGCTCCACGTCCTGTATGGGTCAGAATTACCCAACTGTACCCACCTCCTGCTGGCATTAGGTAAGTAATGAAGAAATATGGTATATTTACTCACTATAAAGTTGGTGCTGAAATGCAGAAGATGATCAAACCTATTTTTACTCTGCAATAATCTAATTTTATAACGGAATTAGAAGTAAATATGTAGGAGGTGAGGCCATAGGGAGTCGACGGTCCAAGCGACAATGTTGGAGAGTAGTGAGTTACTGAGCCACACGCGGTGCTTGTGGTGCTCTAACAAGGCTAACCAACAATTAGAAACCAATTTACCTTACCTTACCTTGAGGTGCTTCCGGGGCTTAGCGTCCCCGCGGCCCGGTCGTCGACCAGGCCTCCTGGTTGCCGGACTGATCAACCAGGCTGTTGGACGCAGCTGCTCGCAGCCTGACGTACGAGTCACAGCCTGGTTGATCATAATGCCCCCATGTTGAGTACTCAACTTCGGGGCATTATGGTGCTTTACCAACCTCAACTTACAATTATTTCACATATATTACATAACTGATGCATTACATAGACAATCTTGGGTACAGGATATTATCAGCCGGTGATGTGGTCCAATATTGAGGCCGTCTCATGGTGGGATCGAACTTACGTCTCTGGGCTCCTCTGACACATAACTATACCGACTGAACCATGATGAGCTCACACGTATGTCAACAAGGAGGTAAAGCAATTCTCACAAGAGAGAGAGAGAGAGAGAGACCACTAAGCCACTGTGATTATAAAGCACTTGTAAGATATATGAAGACAAGGGACCGTGAAGGAACGGTGACCAACCACATCAACCGTCGGGGATCGAACCCAGACCCGCAAGATCCGAGGTCACCACTGAACCGTCCACTTCAAGCGGTTGGGCAGTATTACCACCACACTTTGCTGGTCTTGTGAGTTAGTTGTGTGTTGGAGAGGGGTTGGGGGGGGGGGGTGCTGGGGGGGGGAGGTGCTGGGGGGGAGAGGGGGGGGGGAGGGAGGAGGAAAGGTACTGAGGGAGACGTCTACCTGCTCCTCACCTGGCTTCAGGGGGAGGAAATGCTTCTTGAACATGTTCATCCTCTAACTGAACCCCACACCTGTACCCCACATCTGTACACCACACCTGTACCTCACACCTGTACCCCACACCTGTACCCCACACCTGTACCTCACACCTGTACCCCACACCTGTACCTCACACCTGTACCTCACACCTGTACCCCACACCTGTACCTCACACCTGTACCTCACACCTGTACCTCACACCTGTACCCCACACCTGTACCTCTCACCTGTACCCCACACCTGTACCTCACACCTGTACCTCACACCTGCACCTCACAAATGTACTTCACACCTGTACCTCACACCTGTACCTCACACCTGTACCCCACACCTGTACCCCACACCTGTACCTCACACCTGTACCTCACACCTGTACCCCACACCTGTACCCCACACCTGTACCTCACAACTGTACCTCACACCTGTACCTCACACCTGTACCTCACACCTGTACCCCACACCTGTACCTCACACCTGTACCCCACACCTGTACCTCACACCTGTACCCCACACCTGTACCTCACACCTGTACCTCACACCTGTACCTCACACCTGTACCTCACACCTGTACCCCACACCTGTACCTCACACCTGTACCCCACACCTGTACCCCACACCTGTACCTCACACCTGTACCTCACACCTGTACCTCACACCTGCACCTCACACCTGTACTTCACACCTGTACCTCACACCTGTACCTCACACCTGTACCCCACACCTGTACCTCACACCTGTACCTCACACCTGTACCTCACACCTGTACCCCACACCTGTACCTCACACCTGTACCCCACACCTGTACCCCACACCTGTACCTCACACCTGTACCCCACACCTGTACCCCACACCTGTACCTCACAACTGTACCTCACACCTGTACCCCACACCTGTACCTCACACCTGTACCCCACACCTGTACCCCACACCTGTACCTCACACCTGTACCTCACACCTGTACCCCACACCTGTACCCCACACCTGTACCTCACACCTGTACCCCACACCTGTACCCCACACCTGTACCTCACACCTGTACCCCACACCTGTCGTCCTTGGCGTCTGGGAGGGGGGCGGGGTCGTCCTTGGCGTCTGGGAGGGGGGCGGGGGCGTCCTTGGCGTCTGGGAGGGGGGGGGCGGGGGCGTCCTTGGCGTCTGGGAGGGGGGCGGGGGCGTCCTTGGCGTCTGGGAGGGGGGCGGGGGCGTCCTTGGCGTCTGGGAGGGGGGGCGGGGGCGTCCTTGGCGTCTGGGAGGGGGGGCGGGGGCGTCCTTGGCGTCTGGGAGGGGGGCGAGGGCGTCCTTGGCGTCTGGGAGGGGGGCGGGGGCGTCCTTGGCGTCTGGGAGGGGGAAGGGGCGTCCTTGGCGTCTGGGAGGGGGGCGGGGGAGTACTTGGCGTCTGGGAGGGGGGAAGGGGCGTCCTTGGCGTCTGGGAGGGGGGCGAGGGCGTCCTTGGCGTCTGGGAGGGGGGCGGGGGCGTCCTTGGCGTCTGGGAGGGGGAAGGGGCGTCCTTGGCGTCTGGGAGGGGGGCGAGGGCGTCCTTGGCGTCTGGGAGGGGGTGGGGGCGTCCTTGGCGTCTGGGAGGAGGTGTCCTTGGCGTCTGGGAGGGGGGCGGGGGCGTCTTTGGCGTCTGGGAGGGGGGCGGGGGCGTCCTTGGCGTCTGGGAGGGGGTGTCCTTGGCGTCTGGGAGGGGGGCAGGGGCGTCTTTGGCGTCTGGGAGGGGGGCGGGGGCGTCCTTGGCGTCTTGGAGTGGGGGCGGGGGCGTCCTTGGCGTCTGGGAGGGGGGCGGGGGCGTCCTTGGCGTCTTGGAGTGGGGGCGGGGGCGCTCTTGGCGTGTGGGAGGGGGGCGGGGGGCGTCTGAGAGGGGAACTTGCCCCCTGACCCCTGAACGGTAGTAAGAATGGAGGGCGTCGCCCCCTACTGTATTATGGAAAGGTTGAAGCCACCACACTTCCACCCCTCCCCCCCTCTCTTTATTCCCCCCTTCCCTGCACCCCTCCCCCTTCAGTATACATGGTTATATCTAGTCTGTGTCTGCTTTGGGTATGTCCTCTAAATAGTTATACATGGTCTGGTTATACCCTGGTGTATACATGGTCTGGGTATTCCCTGGTGTATACATGGTCTGGGTATTCCCTGGTGTATACATGGTCTGGGTATTCCCTGGTGTATACATGGTCTGGGTATTCCCTGGTGTATACATGGTCTGGGTATTCCCTGGTGTATACATGGTCTGGGTATTCCCTGGTGTATACATGGTCTCCTCTGCACAAGGGGGGTAGTAAAGCTCTGCCCAAAAATTATAGGCCAGTTGCACTAACATCTCACATAATATAAGTTTTTCAGAGTGATTAGGAATCAAATTTCCAGTTTTATGGAAAATACTGAACTACACAACCCAGGACAACATGTATTTAGAGCGGGAAGATCCTGTCTGTCACAGTTACTCAACCACTATGACAGAATCACAGAAGCTCTAGAGGAAAAGCAAAATGCAGATGTTGTATGTACAGACTTTGCAAAGGCTTTTGATAAATGTGACCATAGCGTAATAGCCCATAAAATTAGATCAATAGGAATAATGGGCAAAGTGGGGCGTTGGATTTTAACTTTTTGTCAAACAGAATGCAGAGAGTAACAGTCAATCAAGTAGCATCAAGCCCAATTGTAGTGAAAAGCTCTGTACCCCAGGGCACAGTCCTGGCACCACTGCTATTTCTCATTCTTATCTCTGATATAGACAAAAATACTTGTCACAGCTTCGTGTCATCCTTTGCTGATGATACAAAAGTCAGCATGAAAATTTCCTCTGTAGAAGACACTGAAAAAACTACAGGCTGATATTAATAAAGTCTTCGATTGGGCAGCTGAAAAACATGATGTTTAACGGTGACAAGTTCCAAGTACGGAGGTATGGTGGAAACAAAGAATTTAAATGAAACACCGGGTATAGGACACAATCAGACCTACTCATAGAATGAAAGCAACATGTAAAAGATCTGAGAATTATGATGTCTGACGACCTGACATTTAGTAAAGTTACCGAGCAAATATAGCGGCGGCGGCCAGGAAAATGATAAGATGGATTATGAGAACGTTCAAATCCAGAGATCCCACAGCAGTGCTAATACTATTTAAAATCACTGGTGCTGTCACGTCTTGAGTATTGCTCGGTATTCACTCCCCCTTCAGAGAGGGAGAGATCTCTGAATTAGAGGGAATACAGAGAACATATACGGCACGCATAGACGCGATAAAACATCTAAATTATTGGGACCGTCTCAAAGCTCTCAAAATGTGCTCCCTGGAAAGGAGACGAGAAAGATATCAAATAATATATACATGGAAGATACTTGAAGGCCAGGTCCCAAATTTGCACAGTAGAACAACAACATACTGGAGCGAAAGATACGGAAGGAAATGCAGAACACAACCAGTGAAGAGGTGCCATAGGTACAATCAGAGAACACTGTCTGAACATCAGACGTCCACAGCTGTTCAACACCCTCCCAGCAAGCATTAGAAATATTGCTGGAACAAAGGTGGATGTATTCAAATGGAAATGATCTGGGGTAGGGAACGGACATAGGCTGATCAGGGGGGGAAGACAATAGCTTCCCCTCCCCCCTCCTCACATGGTGAAAGCTGGCTAAGAGTGTCCCAAGACGGTGAGGGGGATGAGGGAGATGGGAAGACAGGGCGAGGAGGATAGGAAGACAGATGAGAAAGAAGGAGATTAGGAGAGAGGGGAAGGGGGGGACGAGATGGAAGAGAGACCCGGGAACAGCCGGGTATCCCGCCAGTACTATACATGACACAACCACTCTACTTCATATATGACATATACCAGGTATATCATAATATACCTGGTATATGCCAAAACTTCCTTACTATGTGTGGCAAAATTTAAATACAATATATGGCAAAGGTTTCTTACTTTATTTATATATATATATATATATATATATATATATATATATATATATATATATATATATATATATATATATATATATATATATATATATATATATATATAACTGAAAACTCACACCCCAGAAGTGACTCGAACCCATACTCCCAGAAGCAACGCAACAGGTATGTACAAGACGCCTTAATCCACTTGACCATCACGACAGGATTAAGGCGTCTTGTACATACCAGTTGCGTTGCTTCTGGGAGTATGGGTTCGAGTCACTTCTGGGGTGTGAGTTTTCAGTTGGATATTGTCCTGGGGACCATTCAGGCTTGTTCGCATATATATATATATATATATATATATATATATATATATATATATATATATATATATATATATATATATATATATATATATATAATATTGGTAGCAGTCTTTCTTGTAAACATATATTCTTGAATATGACCGAAAGGGTAAGATTAATTATTCTAACACGAATCTTCTCCATATTTCTTACGTTCTTCTTCACTATCGAGGGTAATTGATAAATTAACTCTCCAAAATTCATTCTTTATTTCTGGCCTGACGCCTGAACGCGATTTATAATGCTTATTACACTTTCAAAGACTTTTCTTACACATAAAATACATCATACTTATACTCGTTTTGGGTGAGGTGACAGAGCATATGCCAGAACACGAAACAATGGGTATAAATTGGGTATGAAAAACAACAGAATGGAAGTAACTGCAGAAGGCCTATTGGCCCATACTTCCTCTTGCTGCTTCTATGTTGGTTCGGGGTCTTGAAGTGGGTAGAATATAGTTGTGCATTAATTGGCTGTTGATTGCTGGTGTTGACTTTTTTGTTGTGTAGTGCCTCGCAGATGTCGAGTCTCCTGCTATCGCTGTATTTATCGATGATTTCTGTGTTGCTTGTTAAGATTTCTCTGGTGATGGTTTGGTTGGGAGAAGAGATTATATGTTCCTTGGTGGCTCCCTGTTGTTATAAACAACCTGCTTGTGCTTCAACTGCTCTATGTAAACAACGTCGCCATGACTGAGGAGAGATGGAGACGTTTGGTGAGTGGTGGACGTGATGACTCCTGGGGCCGTTCACACCTACGTGCCGTAGGTGTGAACAAACTCTTACTGAACTCTTGAGGGAGACTCTTACTGAGGGAACTCTTACTGAACAAACCAAGAAAGAAATTTCAGCTTAATAGGTGCAGAGGTTATTGACATTTAGACCCTCCCACCCATCTACCAGCACCCCCGCCCCCTCTACCAGCACCCCCTCCCCAAACACCCCCTCCCCAAGCACCCCCTCCCCAAGCACCCCCTCCCCAAGCACCCTCTATATCTGGGCCGCATATAGAGCTAAAGATAGCAACAGTAATCTACCCGTCCCATTATTATAATAAATGTACCAATACTAACTTTACCACTTTTAATATTATTACTGACAACAATATTAATAATAATAGTATATGTAGTTAATGGAATAACATCATCTCTAGATACACATACTATGCCCAACCGTCTCTCCACCCACCCCACCCCCCCACCCCCCTCTTACTTCCCTAACGTACTCTGTCTCCTCCTCCTCCTCCTCCCCCATCCCCGCGCCTGGGTGGGTACGTTCTGCTATAGTGTTGACCGAAGCAGCCAGTGAGCACAACTGTACTCCCGGCCTCTCTCTCTCTCTTGTTTGCTGCACATCGCAACGGAACTGTTTGTTTTCTCACACCAGGGGCGGGGGGAGGGGGGGGGACAAATGATGATGCTCATCGTGGTTCAGTGGGTAGTGGCTGTGTCTAAGGGGGTCCGGGAGACGTCAGTTCTATCTTACCGTATTGCTCAGGTATTTTGTATAAAAATGTTCCTGTGTACCACATAGTTTGTGCCCATAGTAGGAAAATAGTAGCCCATAGTAGGAAAATAGTAGCCCATAGTAGGAAAATAGTAGCCCATAGTAGGAAAACAGCATGTCAAGGATTTGGGAATAATGATGTCCGACGACCTAACGTTTAGGGAGCATAACCAAGCAAATATCGCGTCAGCCAGAAAAATTATAGGACGAGAACCTTCAATTCCAGGGATCCCATCACAATGGTTGTACTCTTCAAGTCACTTGTGTTGTCCCGTCTTGAGTACTGCTCAGTACTCACTTCCCCCTTCAGAGCAGGAGAGATTGCTGAAATAGAGGGAATACAGAGAACATATACGGCACGCATAGACGGGATAAAACACCTAAATTATTGGGATCGTCTCAAAGCTCTCCAAATGAAAGGAGACGAGAGAGAGATACGAAATAATATACACATGGAAGATACTGGAGGGCCAAGTACCAAATCTACACAGTAAAATAACAACGTACTGGAGTGAACGATATGGAAGAAAATGCAGAATAGAACCAGTGAAGAGCAGAGGTGCCATAGGCACAATCAGAGAACACTGTATGAACATCAGAGGTCCACGGTTGTTCAACACCCTCCCAGCGAGCATAAGAAATATTGCCGGAACAACCGTGGACATCTTCAAGAGGAAACTAGATAGTTTCCTCCAAGGAGTGGCGGACCAACCGGGCTGTGGTGGGTATGTGGGCCTGCGGGCCGCTCCAAGCAACAGTCTAGTGGACCAAACTCTCACAAGTCAAGCCTGGCCTCGGGCCGGGCTTGGGGAGTAGAAGAACTCCCAGAACCCCATCAACCAATCAACCAACCCATTTATTTGATACCTAAGAACGCTCATACGTCTCCATGAGACGAATTAAGTAAAAGCAAGTCTTACGAGAGTTATAAATTCTGTAATTCAACTCTGGTGTTGTTGGTGAGGCTGTGACCAGAGGGATCGTGAGGTCATCCACAGACACGAGACATAGCTGTGTAACGGGGGGTGGGGGAAATAGCCCTATCTTGTCCATTATTCCACCCCCCAGTAAACTAACGAGGCCGGGGGAAACAGCTCTCTCTAGTCCGTTATCCCGTCCCCAGTTAGCTAACTATTCTAGAGCACCTCCAGAGTTCCTAAGGCAACCTCTCTCGTTCAACACCTTGTAACCTAGGTATTTGACTACCTAGGTACTAAGACTACAAGGCGTCGTAACTGGATCAGCTACCCGAAACTCTAGAGAGAACTCTAGAATACAGAATCATTGCCTCAAACGTAAAAGAGATAACGAAAGGAAAGAAATGCATAGTGAAGTAATTAGTGAGGGTTTGGGGTGAGAGGGAGAGAAGTGGGAGGAGTGAGGAGGGTCATTAGTTGAAAGTGAGAGTTCAGAGAGGGGTGGAGGGAGAGGAGTAGATAGGTAGATGTAGAAGAGTAGATAGAAGTAGACGTAGAAGAGTAGATAGTAGAAGACGAAAATGCTGCCACCATCCATTCATGATCATTACATACAAGACAAGGAATGGAACTTGCCTGTATCACAAAATTCTCAAAAGATGTTATCATGAGTTCATTATTAGTATGTTCCCTCTGTACCATGTATCAACTCCAAACATGTACTCGTTAATATCATGAAACCAGTAACCACAGAGGCTTTCTCACCTCAACTCAAAGCTCTAGGGAACAAAGTTAAACACAATTTAAATAATAAATTCATAATTATATTTCACATGAAGTATCATAATTTAAAATTCAATTAAAATGTTCCAGTTTAATATGCAAAGTGAGTCATCATCCAAGAATTCGAGAACCCTACAACTTGACTGCCCCTGATCATCACACAACATATGTAAACACGACCAAGTCACCTCACTGTTCACTCACCGAGGACGGAGTCTAAGTTGAATAGAGAGGGGGGGGGGGTCTGTAGCTTGACAGAGACTGTCTCGCCCCTGCCGGCCGACAGCCTCCCTGATAGGGCTGTCTTCTCTCTGCTCTCCTGGCTCGTCTGCTGCTCTGTCTGTTAATGCTCTATGCTGGATAGCTCTCCGAGTTTATATTGGGGAACCTAGTAGCTAACTCCGCCCACAAATAGATAGCCTCCGGCACTACCAAGCCACTCCTTAAACGTCGGCATGTTTGAAGGCTACCCGGCTCCAATTATACGCTTAGCGGGAGCAAGGTGAAATTATCATGATCTGACCTCAGGTCACTTGGGGTCATTAACGGTTAGAGGTGTGAGATCTCAGGCAGACAACTGGCGCCTCTCAGATCCTTGTCTGTGACTCGTGTACTCTATATATATTTTAAATAAACTAACCCAAACACTTTTACAGTGTTACATCTCCCCTTCTCCCCGAAAATAAAGTTTTTGCAACACTGCTAAAGCAAGCTAGCTGTGTGCGACAACTTTATTAACGAAAAGAATACATCCTAGCTAAACAAATATACATCATCCTACTCTAAAAAATGAAATATATAGACAGACGTCCATTGTCTCTGGCTGGGCGACGTCACTGCTTGGTCTTGTAGATAATCCTGTACCACATTTCTTCAACACAACTGCCTCCGTCGCTTCTCCGTCGTTAACGCACAACAACACTTGGTCAACCCGAAAGCCGTTACTACTTGAACTGCGCACAGGACCGTGGAATTCGGTTGTCCCAGCTGATCTGTAATTGGCCCTACGTCAGTCACCATGAGAGACGTATATTGGGGTTCTTCACAGCTATAGGGACTACAAGTTTCGAGACCTTCATATAGTTGCCAACAGTAGAAATCCCATCCTACTCTTCTTCCTCCCTGTTGCTCCAGCACGCCTCCTTCAGAGAGCTACTTCTGACAGCCACATCAAGTCCGCATGACACAGGAAGAATCACTCAACAGAGCAACATGCTTGTAGGTGGGGCGGCCAGTTAAGGCAAACGATCCTGTCTTGCAATTACGCTCCATGCAATGATGCTGATACCAGCAAGGGACACGAGGCATCGTGTCTCACTCAGCTTGTCTTATCTTCTTTCTTCTCTCTTCTTTCTTCTCTCTTCCTTCTTCTCTCTTCTTTCTTCTCTCTTCTTTCTTCTCTCTTCTTTCTTCTCTCTTCCTCCTCCCATGGGTCTTTGACAAGCGACCTGGGGTCCATTGGGGTCCGTCCTGGGTAGACCGATGTTGGTGGGACAGACTGGAGTCGTTGTTCCTCTTCCATCTTTACTGGGTCGTCTGGGTTCGTCTGCAGAACGACCTGGGGTCCACTGGGTAGACCAATGTTGACTGACCGAGAGGGCTGCATCTTGGGGTCCCCTGGGGTGGTGATGGTGGTGGAGCCGTGACCTCCAGGTAGTGGGCTGGTCGTGGTGGTGGTGATTAACGCCCGTGAGTGTGGTACACAGCAGCCGTCTCCCTCTTTTGTATGTGCGTCTCTCCTCTCTTCTGGCTCCCACCTGTGGGTGAACAGAAAGGCGACAATATCGTGCTCCCAAGATATGTTATGTGACCCTGTAGTTTGTATAGGGTTACACAGTCATATCATAACGCTCTCATCCTGGCAACAACTACACTTCAATTTTTTTAATAATCCAATTAACTCTGAATGATATTGACTTGGTGGAACATAAGACAGTAACAGAGGAAAGTTTAGAGAAGAGAGAATAAGGTCATCACTACTTTTAACTTGTCACAAAAAAAAAAAAATCAAAACTAATAGACAAAACACTAGCCTAAACTTAACTATACCTTTCCTAATCTTAAGTACATAATTAACCGTTACTCCCACCCTTAACCTACAGCCACCTACGTGACCCAGAGTGTTTTCCTAGCTTCTCCGCCGGTCAACAACTCCAAACTGTTGCCACCCCTGTGACCAGACTATCTAACGTCGAGCGTCCCCAACGTGAAGTCTACTGACATACTAAGCCTCCCCCTAGCATGCTGTACAATACCAGTACACCTCGGGTTATTGCGTTCAAATGGAGTAAAACATTCGATCGCAATAATCTGAGCAGACTCACCACTTAAAACTACTTAAGAACTACACCTGCCACTCCCCACTGACCTGGAGACCAGCGGTGGCTGGGTGTCCCCGTGGGACATGCGAGGTCACCTGTCACACTCAGGTAAGCTCCACTACCCACCAACCGCTAAGTTCCAAAATCACCAAATCTTACAACTAACATAAATCACTACACACGCAAGTTCTGGTGAACATTCCCTGAACACCACAAAACTCACAAAATCACTAAACACAACACCAGAGAATCACCATCTCCTAACCTGAACAAAGCTCGCTAAATCGCGAATAATAAACACATGTCAAGATCTCCCTGATAGCGCCTGAGCGGCAAAAAGACACGTGGGACTGAACAATGTTAAAAGAACACCAACTACCTACAACATTGTTCAACACCGCTGCCATCATTGTAACGGGGGGTGGGGGAAATAGCCCTATCTTGTCCATTATTCCACCCCCCAGTAAACTAACGAGGCCGGGGGAAACAGCTCTCTCTAGTCCGTTATCCCGTCCCCAGTTAGCTAACTATTCTAGAGCACCTCCAGAGTTCCTAAGGCAACCTCTCTCGTTCAACACCTTGTAACCTAGGTATTTGACTACCTAGGTACTAAGACTACAAGGCGTCGTAACTGGATCAGCTACCCGAAACTCTAGAGAGAACTCTAGAATACAGAATCATTGCCTCAAACGTAAAAGAGATAACGAAAGGAAAGAAATGCATAGTGAAGTAATTAGTGAGGGTTTGGGGTGAGAGGGAGAGAAGTGGGAGGAGTGAGGAGGGTCATTAGTTGAAAGTGAGAGTTCAGAGAGGGGTGGAGGGAGAGGAGTAGATAGGTAGATGTAGAAGAGTAGATAGAAGTAGACGTAGAAGAGTAGATAGTAGAAGACGAAAATGCTGCCACCATCCATTCATGATCATTACATACAAGACAAGGAATGGAACTTGCCTGTATCACAAAATTCTCAAAAGATGTTATCATGAGTTCATTATTAGTATGTTCCCTCTGTACCATGTATCAACTCCAAACATGTACTCGTTAATATCATGAAACCAGTAACCACAGAGGCTTTCTCACCTCAACTCAAAGCTCTAGGGAACAAAGTTAAACACAATTTAAATAATAAATTCATAATTATATTTCACATGAAGTATCATAATTTAAAATTCAATTAAAATGTTCCAGTTTAATATGCAAAGTGAGTCATCATCCAAGAATTCGAGAACCCTACAACTTGACTGCCCCTGATCATCACACAACATATGTAAACACGACCAAGTCACCTCACTGTTCACTCACCGAGGACGGAGTCTAAGTTGAATAGAGAGGGGGGGGGGGGTCTATAGCTTGACAGAGACTGTCTCGCCCCTGCCGGCCGACAGCCTCCCTGATAGGGCTGTCTTCTCTCTGCTCTCCTGGCTCGTCTGCTGCTCTGTCTGTTAATGCTCTATGCTGGATAGCTCTCCGAGTTTATATTGGGGAACCTAGTAGCTAACTCCGCCCACAAATAGATAGCCTCCGGCACTACCAAGCCACTCCTTAAACGTCGGCATGTTTGAAGGCTACCCGGCTCCAATTATACGCTTAGCGGGAGCAAGGTGAAATTATCATGATCTGACCTCAGGTCACTTGGGGTCATTAACGGTTAGAGGTGTGAGATCTCAGGCAGACAACTGGCGCCTCTCAGATCCTTGTCTGTGACTCGTGTACTCTATATATATTTTAAATAAACTAACCCAAACACTTTTACAGTGTTACATCTCCCCTTCTCCCCGAAAATAAAGTTTTTGCAACACTGCTAAAGCAAGCTAGCTGTGTGCGACAACTTTATTAACGAAAAGAATACATCCTAGCTAAACAAATATACATCATCCTACTCTAAAAAATGAAATATATAGACAGACGTCCATTGTCTCTGGCTGGGCGACGTCACTGCTTGGTCTTGTAGATAATCCTGTACCACATTTCTTCAACACAACTGCCTCCGTCGCTTCTCCGTCGTTAACGCACAACAACACTTGGTCAACCCGAAAGCCGTTACTACTTGAACTGCGCACAGGACCGTGGAATTCGGTTGTCCCAGCTGATCTGTAATTGGCCCTACGTCAGTCACCATGAGAGACGTATATTGGGGTTCTTCACAGCTATAGGGACTACAAGTTTCGAGACCTTCATATAGTTGCCAACAGTAGAAATCCCATCCTACTCTTCTTCCTCCCTGTTGCTCCAGCACGCCTCCTTCAGAGAGCTACTTCTGACAGCCACATCAAGTCCGCATGACACAGGAAGAATCACTCAACAGAGCAACATGCTTGTAGGTGGGGCGGCCAGTTAAGGCAAACGATCCTGTCTTGCAATTACGCTCCATGCAATGATGCTGATACCAGCAAGGGACACGAGGCATCGTGTCTCACTCAGCTTGTCTTATCTTCTTTCTTCTCTCTTCTTTCTTCTCTCTTCCTTCTTCTCTCTTCTTTCTTCTCTCTTCTTTCTTCTCTCTTCTTTCTTCTCTCTTCCTCCTCCCATGGGTCTTTGACAAGCGACCTGGGGTCCATTGGGGTCCGTCCTGGGTAGACCGATGTTGGTGGGACAGACTGGAGTCGTTGTTCCTCTTCCATCTTTACTGGGTCGTCTGGGTTCGTCTGCAGAACGACCTGGGGTCCACTGGGTAGACCAATGTTGACCGACCGAGAGGGCTGCATCTTGGGGTCCCCTGGGGTGGTGATGGTGGTGGAGCCGTGACCTCCAGGTAGTGGGCTGGTCGTGGTGGTGGTGATTAACGCCCGTGAGTGTGGTACACAGCAGCCGTCTCCCTCTTTTGTATGTGCGTCTCTCCTCTCTTCTGGCTCCCACCTGTGGGTGAACAGAAAGGCGACAATATCGTGCTCCCAAGATATGTTATGTGACCCTGTAGTTTGTATAGGGTTACACAGTCATATCATAACGCTCTCATCCTGGCAACAACTACACTTCAATTTTTTTAATAATCCAATTAACTCTGAATGATATTGACTTGGTGGAACATAAGACAGTAACAGAGGAAAGTTTAGAGAAGAGAGAATAAGGTCATCACTACTTTTAACTTGTCACAAAAAAAAAAAAATCAAAACTAATAGACAAAACACTAGCCTAAACTTAACTATACCTTTCCTAATCTTAAGTACATAATTAACCGTTACTCCCACCCTTAACCTACAGCCACCTACGTGACCCAGAGTGTTTTCCTAGCTTCTCCGCCGGTCAACAACTCCAAACTGTTGCCACCCCTGTGACCAGACTATCTAACGTCGAGCGTCCCCAACGTGAAGTCTACTGACATACTAAGCCTCCCCCTAGCATGCTGTACAATACCAGTACACCTCGGGTTATTGCGTTCAAATGGAGTAAAACAGTCGATCGCAATAATCTGAGCAGACTCACCACTTAAAACTACTTAAGAACTACACCTGCCACTCCCCACTGACCTGGAGACCAGCGGTGGCTGGGTGTCCCCGTGGGACATGCGAGGTCACCTGTCACACTCAGGTAAGCTCCACTACCCACCAACCGCTAAGTTCCAAAATCACCAAATCTTACAACTAACATAAATCACTACACACGCAAGTTCTGGTGAACATTCCCTGAACACCACAAAACTCACAAAATCACTAAACACAACACCAGAGAATCACCATCTCCTAACCTGAACAAAGCTCGCTAAATCGCGAATAATAAACACATGTCAAGATCTCCCTGATAGCGCCTGAGCGGCAAAAAGACACGTGGGACTGAACAATGTTAAAAGAACACCAACTACCTACAACATTGTTCAACACCGCTGCCATCATTGTAACGGGGGGTGGGGGAAATAGCCCTATCTTGTCCATTATTCCACCCCCCAGTAAACTAACGAGGCCGGGGGAAACAGCTCTCTCTAGTCCGTTATCCCGTCCCCAGTTAGCTAACTATTCTAGAGCACCTCCAGAGTTCCTAAGGCAACCTCTCTCGTTCAACACCTTGTAACCTAGGTATTTGACTACCTAGGTACTAAGACTACAAGGCGTCGTAACTGGATCAGCTACCCGAAACTCTAGAGAGAACTCTAGAATACAGAATCATTGCCTCAAACGTAAAAGAGATAACGAAAGGAAAGAAATGCATAGTGAAGTAATTAGTGAGGGTTTGGGGTGAGAGGGAGAGAAGTGGGAGGAGTGAGGAGGGTCATTAGTTGAAAGTGAGAGTTCAGAGAGGGGTGGAGGGAGAGGAGTAGATAGGTAGATGTAGAAGAGTAGATAGAAGTAGACGTAGAAGAGTAGATAGTAGAAGACGAAAATGCTGCCACCATCCATTCATGATCATTACATACAAGACAAGGAATGGAACTTGCCTGTATCACAAAATTCTCAAAAGATGTTATCATGAGTTCATTATTAGTATGTTCCCTCTGTACCATGTATCAACTCCAAACATGTACTCGTTAATATCATGAAACCAGTAACCACAGAGGCTTTCTCACCTCAACTCAAAGCTCTAGGGAACAAAGTTAAACACAATTTAAATAATAAATTCATAATTATATTTCACATGAAGTATCATAATTTAAAATTCAATTAAAATGTTCCAGTTTAATATGCAAAGTGAGTCATCATCCAAGAATTCGAGAACCCTACAACTTGACTGCCCCTGATCATCACACAACATATGTAAACACGACCAAGTCACCTCACTGTTCACTCACCGAGGACGGAGTCTAAGTTGAATAGAGAGGGGGGGGGGGGTCTGTAGCTTGACAGAGACTGTCTCGCCCCTGCCGGCCGACAGCCTCCCTGATAGGGCTGTCTTCTCTCTGCTCTCCTGGCTCGTCTGCTGCTCTGTCTGTTAATGCTCTATGCTGGATAGCTCTCCGAGTTTATATTGGGGAACCTAGTAGCTAACTCCGCCCACAAATAGATAGCCTCCGGCACTACCAAGCCACTCCTTAAACGTCGGCATGTTTGAAGGCTACCCGGCTCCAATTATACGCTTAGCGGGAGCAAGGTGAAATTATCATGATCTGACCTCAGGTCACTTGGGGTCATTAACGGTTAGAGGTGTGAGATCTCAGGCAGACAACTGGCGCCTCTCAGATCCTTGTCTGTGACTCGTGTACTCTATATATATTTTAAATAAACTAACCCAAACACTTTTACAGTGTTACAGCTGAAGCACTACATGTCAAACACTCATCCTTTTTTTTTTTTGCGGGGTGGGTGAGAGAGGGAGCATAGATGGAGAAGCATAGGTGAAGGAATCCTACTGTCAACAGTTAGCTTACTCTGAGAATTTAAATGTTAAATTTTGCCCCGAGGGCCGAGTTTATTGGGCAGCGTCACTCATCCTGTAGGTGGACACACCGCCACATGTACAACACTCCCCAATAGGAAGAAAACCCGCTGGGTTGTTCATCACTTGTACCAACACACAGCTGAGACTTGCTTAACCTGTGACTTACTCTTAGCGTAATCCAAAGAAAGATTATCCTTACACACTACCAACTATCACAGTCGACTTGGTCTATAGAACTTTCTCACTTTAGTAGTTGGCCTCGTCTTGTGTACATGATGATGTATTCACCTAGTTGTATTCACCTAGTTGTGTTTGCGGGGGTTGAGCTTTGCTCTTTCGGCCCTCCTCTCTACTGTCAATCAACTGTTTACTAACTACTTTTTTTTCCACACCACACACACACCCCAGGAAGCAGCCCGTGACAGCTGACTAACTCCCAGGTACCTATTTACTGCTAGGTAACAGGGCCATTCAGGGTGAAAGAAACTTTACCCATTTGTTTCTGCCTGGTGCGGGAATCGAACCCGCGCCACAGAATTACGAGTCCTGCGCGCTATCCACCAGGCTACCAGGCCCCTTGTCCCCCTCCTTCCCCTGGTGTATGGGTCCCCTGTCACCCTACATGTTGGGTGACAGGGGACTTTGGAGAACTCATTTGTCAACTTGATTCCCGAGTGAAGATCAGAACAAATGCAGGAAAGGCTGGCGAGAGATTTATTAACCTAACTCTTCATCACATTCACTAAAACACAACCACACTAGTCTATAATTTTGGTTTAATTGTTGTTTATTGTGAGATAGTTGTATAATGTAGGAGATCACCCCACCACTGGCTGTGGTGGCACCCCACCACTGGCTGTGGTGGCACCCCACCACTGGCTGTGGTGGCACCCCACCACTGGCTGTGGTGGCACCCCACCACTGGCTGTGGTGGCACCCCACCACTGGCTGTGGTGGCACCCCACCACTGGCTGTGGTGGGGTTGGGGACGTGCAGCAGAGAGGGAGCAACTTATTTTGGAGGTGTAGGGAGGGAGGGAGGGTGATAGGGAAGGCTGTGTATTCCTCCGCCACGGGCACTCAGCTGAGAGGTACTGACGTCACACGTAACTCCTCCCTCTCTCTCTCTCTCTCTCTCCCCCCTAACCCTCACCCTCCCTCGGAGCCCCCCCACAACACCACCTCCCCAATCGTCACTCCCCCGGGGTCCATCACTCAGCACAACAATGACGACAACTATACGAGCACGAGCTGCAGAGTTGTGGCTCATTGTTCTGTTCACCTAGTTGTGCTGGCGGGGGTTGGGCTCTGCTCTCTCAACCCGCCTCTCAACTGTCAATCAATCAACTGTTACTAACTACTACTAACTAATTTTTTCTTCACACACACACACACACACACACAGGGGGGCATGATCACCACATTCAAGATTCTGAAGGGAATTGATAGGGTAGATAAAGACAGGTTATTTAACACAAGGGGCACACGCACTAGGGGACACAGGTGGAAACTGAGTGCCCAAATGAGCCACAGAGATATTAGAAAGAACTTTTTTAGTGTCAGAGTGGTTGACAAATGGAATGCATTAGGAAGTGATGTGGTGGAGGCTGACTCCATACACAGTTTCAAGTGTAGATATGATAGAGGCCAATAGGCTCAGGAACCTGTACACCTGTTGATTGATGGTTGAGAGGCAGGACCAAAGAGCCAGAGCTCAACCCCCGCAAGCACAATTAGGTGAGTACAAATAGGTGAGTACACCAGGAAGCAGCCCGTGGCAGCTGTCTAACTCCCAGGTACCTATTTTACTGCTAGGTAACAGGGGCATAGGGTGAAAGAAACTCTGCCCCATTGTTTCTCGCCGGCGCCTGGGATCGAACCCAGGACCACAGGATCACAAGTCCAGCGTGCTGTCCGCTCGGCCGACCGGCTCCCCCAGCTGAATAGAAAACCACAACCTAACCTAACCTTCTTAGTATGTTAAGATATTACAATTAGTACTGAACCTATATCAATATTGATATTACAGTTTTATAAAAATAATACAAAATATTTAAATAAACTGTAAAGTAACTCAGGATAGTGTCAAATTTTGTATAAAATCTTTATTGTTTAATAAAACTGAGAGAAAAAGTTAGTGCCTTGAAAAAAATATGACTTGGAATATGTCACATATGTACTTATTTATAAGCAAAATAGTGACTAAGCAATACGTCATATATGTGCTGTCTTGTGCGAGAGGAGGTTGCGAGTACTTGCACTTGCACTCGCACCGTTCTCGCACTTGCGTATAGTCAATATCTTGCTTATGAATAAGTGCATATGTGACATACTAATTTATTGTGAATATTTGAGTTTACAACACTTACAGTACTCAAGGAAAACCTGTGAAATATATTTTAATAATATTTTGTAAGTGAGGGAATGGGAATAAGCGGGTTTTTATATATTACAGACTCGCCTCTAAACGACAAGTTTTCTCTGAATGCTCTTTATTTCCTTCTCCAAGGCTAAGGGTCCCCACAACTGTAGCAGAGGTGGTACCCCATAATTAGTTTATTATGGGTGTGTACCCCATGTTGTGGGCAGTGGTTGAAAGGTCGCAGGTGTGTAAACTGTGGTTACAGGTGCCTCATGTGTGTTTATACTACATAAGTGGAGCCTTAATTGGGGTTTGTTTTGTGTTATGTGAATATTGTGGGTGGTGTTGGCGTCCATCTTTGATCCCTCGCTCTCCATACCTCCTCTGGCTCACCCTGTACCTGCCTCCTGGCTCACCCTGTACCTGCCTCCTGGCTCACCCTGTACCTGCCTCCTGGCTCACCCTGTACCTGCCTCCTGGCTCACCCTGTACCTGCCTCCTACCTCACCCTGTACCTGCCTCCTGGCTCACCCTGTACCTGCCTCCTGGCTCACCCTGTACCTGCCTCCTGGCTCACCCTGTACCTGCCTCCTGGCTCACCCTGTACCTGCCTCCTGGCTCACCCTGTACCTGCCTCCTGGCTCACCCTGTACCTGCCTCCTACCTCACCCTGTACCTGCCTCCTGGCTCACCCTGTACCTGCCTCCTGGCTCACCCTGTACCTGCCTCCTGGCTCACCCTGTACCTGCCTCCTGGCTCACCCTGTACCTGCCTCCTGGCTCACCCTGTACCTGCCTCCTGGCTCACCCTGTACCTGCCTCCTACCTCACCCTGTACCTGCCTCCTACCTCACCCTGTACCTGCCTCCTACCTTACCCTGTACCTGCCTCCTACCTCACCCTGTACCTGCCTCCTGGCTCACCCTGTACCTGCCTCCTACCTCACCCTGTACCTGCCTCCTGGCTCACCCTGTACCTGCCTCCTGGCTCACCCTGTACCTGCCTCCTACCTCACCCTGTACCTGCCTCCTACCTCACCCTGTACCTGCCTCCTACCTCACCCTGTACCTGCCTCCTGGCTCACCCTGTACCTGCCTCCTACCTCACCCTGTACCTGCCTCCTGGCTCACCCTGTACCTGCCTCCTGGCTCACCCTGTACCTGCCTCCTACCTCACCCTGTACCTGCCTCCTGGCTCACCCTGTACCTGCCTCCTGGCTCACCCTGTACCTGCCTCCTACCTCACCCTGTACCTGCCTCCTACCTCACCCTGTACCTGCCTCCTGGCTCACCCTGTACCTGCCTCCTACCTCACCCTGTACCTGCCTCCTGGCTCACCCTGTACCTGCCTCCTACCTCACCCTGTACCTGCCTCCTGGCTCACCCTGTACCTGCCTCCTGGCTCACCCTGTACCTGCCTCCTACCTCACCCTGTACCTGCCTCCTACCTCACCCTGTACCTGCCTCCTGGCTCACCCTGTACCTGCCTCCTACCTCACCCTGTATCTGCCTCCTACCTCACCCAGTACCTGCCTCCTACCTCACCCTGTATCTGCCTCCTGGCTCACCCTGTACCTGCCTCCTACCTCACCCAGTACCTGCCTCCTACCTCACCCTGTATCTGCCTCCTGGCTCACCCTGTACCTGCCTCCTGGCTCACCCTGTACCTGCCTCCTACCTCACCCTGTACCTGCCTCCTACCTCACCCTGTACCTGCCTCCTACCTCACCCTGTACCTGCCTCCTACCTCACCCTGTACCTGCCTCCTACCTCACCCTGTACCTGCCTCCTACCTCACCCTGTACCTGCCTCCTACCTCACCCTGTACCTGCCTCCTGGCTCACCCTGTACCTGCCTCCTATCTCACCCTGTACCTGCCTCCTACCTCACCCTGTACCTGCCTCCTACCTCACCCTGTACCTGCCTCCTACCTCACCCTGTACCTGCCTCCTACCTCACCCTGTACCTGCCTCCTACCTCACCCTGTACCTGCCTCCTGGCTCACCCTGTACCTGCCTCGTACCGCACCCTGTACCTGCCTCCTACCTCACCCTGTACCTGCCTCCTACCTCACCCTGTACCTGCCTCCTACCTCACCCTGTACCTGCCTCCTACCTCACCCTGTACCTGCCTCCTGGCTCACCCTGTACCTGCCTCCTACCTCACCCTGTACCTGCCTCCTACCGCACCCTGTACCTGCCTCCTACCTCACCCTGTACCTGCCTCCTACCTCACCCTGTACCTGCCTCCTGGCTCACCCTGTACCTGCCTCCTACCTCACCCTGTACCTGCCTCCTGGCTCACCCTGTACCTGCCTCCTACCTCGCCCTGTACCTGCCTCCTGGCTCACCCTGTACCTGCCTCCTACCTCACCCTGTACCTGCCTCCTACCGCACCCTGTACCTGCCTCCTACCTCACCCTGTACCTGCCTCCTACCTCACCCTGTACCTGCCTCCTGGCTCACCCTGTACCTGCCTCCTACCTCACCCTGTACCTGCCTCCTGGCTCACCCTGTACCTGCCTCCTACCTCACCCTGTACCTGCCTCCTGGCTCACCCTGTACCTGCCTCCTACCTCACCCTGTACCTGCCTCCTACCTCACCCTGTACATGCCTCCTGGCTCACCCTGTACCTGCCTCCTACCTCACCCTGTACCTGCCTCCTACCTCACCCTGTACCTGCCTCCTGGCTCACCCTGTACCTGCCTCCTACCTCACCCTGTACCTGCCTCCTACCTCACCCTGTACCTGCCTCCTTCCTCACCCTGTACCTGCCTCCTGGCTCACCCTGTACCTGCCTTCTACCTCACCCTGTACCTGCCTCCTACCTCACCCTGTACCTGCCTCCTACCTCACCCTGTACCTGCCTCCTACCTCACCCTGTACCTGCCTCCTACCTCACCCTGTACCTGCCTCCTGGCTCACCCTGTACCTGCCTCCTACCTCACCCTGTACCTGCCAGTAATTTACCCTATCAACCTTCCCAACTGCCGCTAACCCTTGTGCCTCCCCCCCCCCCACCTTGTTAAATGGTTAGGCTCCCCCACCCCCCACTGTTGCCCCCACCCCCCCCTCCCTTACGCACTACGCTAGGCATTTAACTTCAAACTCGCCTCCCTCCCCCCCGCCCCTCCCTCCCTTACGGTCTCTCCAGGGTTGTCAAGGAGGCTTTTGCGGGTTGTTACGGCCGCCATGTTGGTTGTTGGAGGGTGGTTGTGGTGACGCAGGCGGTGACGCAGGCGGTGACGCAGGCGGTGACGCAGGCGGAGAGGAGTGTGTTGCGTCTGGTGACGCAGGGTGGTGACGCAGGCGGTGACGCAACAAAGGTGCCAGAGGTCACCGGTTGGTGGTTAGGCGTTTGCTTCTTTGTAAGTGTTGTAGTGACTGTTGTAGTGTTGTAGTGACTGTTGTAGTGTTGTAGTGACTGTTGTAGTGACTGTTGTAGTGTTGTAGTGACTGTTGTAGTGTTGTAGTGACTGTTGTAGTGTTGTAGTGACTGTTGTAGTGACTGTTGTAGTGTTGTAGTGACTGTTGTAGTGACTGTTGTAGTGTTGTAGTGACTGTTGTAGTGACTGTTGTAGTGTTGTAGTGACTGTTGTAGTGTTGTAGTGACTGTTGTAGTGTTGTAGTGACTGTTGTAGTGTTGTAGTGACTGTTGTAGTGTTGTAGTGACTGTTGTAGTGACTGTTGTAGTGTTGTAGTGACTGTTGTAGTGTTGTAGTGACTGTTGTAGTGACTGTTGTAGTGTTGTAGTGACTGTTGTAGTGTTGTAGTGACTGTTGTAGTGACTGTTGTAGTGTTGTAGTGACTGTTGTAGTGTTGTAGTGACTGTTGTAGTGTTGTAGTGACTGTTGTAGTGACTGTTGTAGTGTTGTAGTGACTGTTGTAGTGTTGTAGTGACTGTTGTAGTGTTGTAGTGACTGTTGTAGTGTTGTAGTGACTGTTGTAGTGTTGTAGTGACTGTTGTAGTGTTGTAGTGACTGTTGTAGTGTTGTAGTGACTGTTGTAGTGTTGTAGTGACTGTTGTAGTGACTGTTGTAGTGTTGTAGTGACTGTTGTAGTGACTGTTGTAGTGTTGTAGTGACTGTTGTAGTGACTGTTGTAGTGTTGTAGTGACTGTTGTAGTGACTGTTGTAGTGTTGTAGTGACTGTTGTAGTGTTGTAGTGACTGTTGTAGTGTTGTAGTGACTGTTGTAGTGTTGTAGTGACTGTTGTAGTGTTGTAGTGACTGTTGTAGTGTTGTAGTGACTGTTGTAGTGACTGTTGTAGTGTTGTAGTGTTGTAGTGACTGTTGTAGTGTTGTAGTGTTGTAGTGACTGTTGTAGTGACTGTTGTAGTGTTGTAGTGACTGTTGTAGTGTTGTAGTGACTGTTGTAGTGTTGTAGTGACTGTTGTAGTGTTGTAGTGACTGTTGTAGTGTTGTAGTGACTGTTGTAGTGTTGTAGTGACTGTTGTAGTGTTGTAGTGACTGTTGTAGTGACTGTTGTAGTGTTGTAGTGTTGTAGTGACTGTTGTAGTGTTGTAGTGTTGTAGTGACTGTTGTAGTGACTGTTGTAGTGTTGTAGTGACTGTTGTAGTGTTGTAGTGACTGTTGTAGTGTTGTAGTGACTGTTGTAGTGTTGTAGTGACTGTTGTAGTGTTGTAGTGACTGTTGTAGTGTTGTAGTGACTGTTGTAGTGTTGTAGTGACTGTTGTAGTGTTGTAGTGACTGTTGTAGTGACTGTTGTAGTGTTGTAGTGACTGTTGTAGTGTTGTAGTGACTGTTGTAGTGTTGTAGTGACTGTTGTAGTGTTGTAGTGACTGTTGTAGTGTTGTAGTGACTGTTGTAGTGTTGTAGTGACTGTTGTAAGTGTTGTAGTGACTGTTGTAGTGTTGTAGTGACTGTTGTAAGTGTTGTAGTGACTGTTGTAGTGTTGTAGTGACTGTTGTAGTGTTGTAGTGACTGTTGTAGTGTTGTAGTGACTGTTGTAAGTGTTGTAGTGACTGTTGTAGTGACTGTTGTAGTGTTGTAGTGACTGTTGTAGTGTTGTAGTGACTGTTGTAGTGTTGTAGTGACTGTTGTAGTGTTGTAGTGACTGTTGTAAGTGTTGTAGTGACTGTTGTAAGTGTTGTAGTGACTGTTGTAGTGTTGTAGTGACTGTTGTAGTGTTGTAGTGACTGTTGTAGTGTTGTAGTGACTGTTGTAAGTGTTGTAGTGACTGTTGTAGTGTTGTAGTGACTGTTGTAAGTGTTGTAGTGACTGTTGTAGTGTTGTAGTGACTGTTGTAGTGTTGTAGTGACTGTTGTAGTGTTGTAGTGACTGTTGTAAGTGTTGTAGTGACTGTTGTAGTGACTGTTGTAGTGTTGTAGTGACTGTTGTAGTGTTGTAGTGACTGTTGTAGTGTTGTAGTGACTGTTGTAGTGTTGTAGTGACTGTTGTAAGTGTTGTAGTGACTGTTGTAAGTGTTGTAGTGACTGTTGTAGTGTTGTAGTGACTGTTGTAGTGTTGTAGTGACTGTTGTAGTGTTGTAGTGACTGTTGTAGTGTTGTAGTGACTGTTGTAGTGTTGTAGTGACTGTTGTAAGTGTTGTAGTGACTGTTGTAAGTGTTGTAGTGACTGTTGTAGTGTTGTAGTGACTGTTGTAGTGTTGTAGTGACTGTTGTAAGTGTTGTAGTGACTGTTGTAGTGTTGTAGTGACTGTTGTAGTGTTGTAGTGACTGTTGTAGTGTTGTAGTGACTGTTGTAAGTGTTGTAGTGACTGTTGTAGTGACTGTTGTAGTGACTGTTGTAGTGTTGTAGTGACTGTTGTAAGTGTTGTAGTGACTGTTGTAAGTGTTGTAGTGACTGTTGTAGTGTTGTAGTGACTGTTGTAGTGTTGTAGTGACTGTTGTAGTGTTGTAGTGACTGTTGTAAGTGTTGTAGTGACTGTTGTAGTGTTGTAGTGACTGTTGTAGTGTTGTAGTGACTGTTGTAGTGTTGTAGTGACTGTTGTAGTGTTGTAGTGACTGTTGTAGTGTTGTAGTGACTGTTGTAAGTGTTGTAGTGACTGTTGTAAGTGTTGTAGTGACTGTTGTAGTGTTGTAGTGACTGTTGTAGTGTTGTAGTGACTGTTGTAGTGTTGTAGTGACTGTTGTAGTGTTGTAGTGACTGTTGTAGTGTTGTAGTGACTGTGTAGTGTTGTAGGACTGTTGACGTGTTGTAGTGACTGTTGTAGTGACTGTGTAGTGTTGTAGATGACTGTTGTAGTGTTGTAATGACTGTGTAGTAGACTGTTGTAGGTGCTGTTGTAGTGTTGTATGTGACTCGTTGTAAGTGTTGTAGGTCGTGTGACTGTTGTAACGTGTGTGTAGTGACGTGTTGAGTGTTAGTGTAGTGGACTGTTGTAGTGTTGTAAGTGGACTGTTGTAGTGTAGTGTAGTGACTGTTGTAAGTGACTGTATGTACTGTTGTAGTGTACGTGTAGTTGTAGTGATGTTGTAGTAGCTGTTGTAGTGACTGTTGTAGTGTTGTAGTGACTGTATTGTAAGTGGTTGTAGTGACCTGTTTTGTGTAGTGGACTGTTCGTAGTGTATGTAGTGACCTGTTTGTAAGTGTTGTAGTGACTGTTGTAAGTGTTGTAGTGACTGTTGTAGTGACTGTTGTAGTGACTGTTGTAGTGTTGTAGTGACTGTTGTAAGTGTTGTAGTGTTGTAGTGACTGTTGTAGTGACTGTTGTAGTGTTGTAGTGACTGTTGTAGTGTTGTAGTGACTGTTGTAGTGTTGTAGTGACTGTTGTAAGTGTTGTAGTGACTGTTGTAGTGTTGTAGTGACTGTTGTAGTGTTGTAGTGACTGTTGTAGTGTTGTAGTGACTGTTGTAGTGTTGTAGTGACTGTTGTAGTGTTGTAGTGACTGTTGTAAGTGTTGTAGTGACTGTTGTAAGTGTTGTAGTGACTGTTGTAGTGTTGTAGTGACTGTTGTAGTGTTGTAGTGACTGTTGTAGTGTTGTAGTGACTGTTGTAGTGTTGTAGTGACTGTTGTAGTGTTGTAGTGACTGTTGTAAGTGTTGTAGTGACTGTTGTAAGTGTTGTAGTGACTGTTGTAAGTGTTGTAGTGACTGTTGTAGTGTTGTAGTGACTGTTGTAGTGACTGTTGTATGTTGTAGTGACTGTTGTAGTGTTGTAGTGACTGTTGTAGGACTGTTGTAGGCTGTTGTAGTGACTGTTGTAGTGTTGTAGTGACTGTTGTAGTGTTGTAGTGACTGTTGTAGTGTTGTAGTGACTGTTGTAGTGTTGTAGTGACTGTTGTAAGTGTTGTAGTGACTGTTGTAAGTGTTGTAGTGACTGTTTGTAGTGTTGTAGTGACTGTTGTAGTGTTGTAGTGACTGTTGTAGTGTTGTAGTGACTGTTGTAAGTGTTGTAGTGACTGTTGTAGTGTTGTAGTGACTGTTGTAGTGTTGTAGTGACTGTTGTAGTGTTGTAGTGGACTGTTGTAGTGTTGTAGTGACTGTTGTAGTTGTGTAGTGACTGTTGTAAGTGTTGTAGTGACTGTTGTAAGTGTTGTAGTGACTGTTGTAGGTTGTAGTGACTGTTTTAGTGTTGTAGTGACTGTTGTAGTGTTGTAGTGACTGTTGTAGTGTTTAGTGACTGTTGTAGTGTTGTAGTGACTGTTGTAGTGTTGTAGTGACTGTTGTAAGTGTTGTAGTGACGTTGTCGTGTTGTAGTGACTGTTGTAGTGTTGTAGTGACTGTTGTAGTGTTGTAGTGACTGTTGGTAAGTGTTGTAGTGACTGTTGTAGTGTTGTAGTGACTGTTGTAGTGTTGTAGTGACTGTTGTAGTGTTGTAGTGACTGTTGTAAGTGTTGTAGTGACTGTTGTAAGTGTTGTAGTGACTGTTGTAGTGTTGTAGTGACTGTTGTAAGTGTTGTAGTGACTGTTGTAAGTGTTGTAGTGACTGTTGTAAGTGTTGTAGTGACTGTTGTAGTGTTGTAGTGACTGTTGTAAGTGTTGTAGTGACTGTTGTAGTGTTGTAGTTGACTGTTGTAGTGTTGTAGTGACTGTTGTAAGTGTTGTAGTGACTGTTGTAGTGTTGTAGTGACTGTTGTAAGTGTTTGTAGTGACTGTTGTAGTGTTGTAGTGACTGTTGTAGTGTTGTAGTGACTGTTGTAGTGTGTAGTGATTAGGTTGTAGTGACTGTTGTAGTTAGTGACTGTTGTAGTGTTGTAGTGACTGTTGTAGTGTGTAGTGACTGTTGTAGTGTTGTAGTGACTGTTGTAGTGACTGTTGTAGTGTTGTAGTGACTGTTGTAAGTGTTGTAGTGACTGTTGTAGTGTTGTAGTGACTGTTGTAAGTGTTGTAGTGACTGTTGTAGTGTTGTAGTGACTGTTGTAGTGTTGTAGTGACTGTTGTAGTGAGTGTAAGGAGAGGTTGAGGGGCAGGAATGTATAACCGTTGCATTATCCCCCTCCCCACCCCCCCCCACCCCCACCAACTGAGTCTACGCCGGAACCTTTAAATTCAAACCTGAGTGAAGCCTTTAACGCGCTCTGATGTTCCCTGTAATATTACAGCGCTGGCCCTGCTGTAGTAGAGCTGTCTGCTGTAGTAGAGCTGTCTGCTGTAGTAGAGCTGTCTGCTGTAGTAGAGCTGTCTGCTGTAGTAGAGCTGTCTGCTGTAGTAGAGCTGTCTGCTGTAGTAGAGCTGTCTGCTGTAGTAGAGCTGTCTGCTGTAGTAGAGCTGTCTGCTGTAGTAGAGCTGTCTGCTGTAGTAGAGCTGTCTGCTGTAGTAGAGCTGTCTGCTGTAGTAGAGCTGTCTGCTGTAGTAGAGCTGTCTGCTGTAGTAGAGCTGTCTGCTGTAGTAGAGCTGTCTGCTGTAGTAGAGCTGTCTGCTGTAGTAGAGCTGTCTGCTGTAGTAGAGCTGTCTGCTGTAGTAGAGCTGTCTGCTGTAGTAGAGCTGTCTGCTGTAGTAGAGCTGCCTGCTGTAGTAGAGCTGTCTGCTGTAGTAGAGCTGTCTGCTGTAGTAGAGCTGTCTGCTGTAGTAGAGCTGTCTGCTGTAGTAGAGCTGTCTGCTGTAGTAGAGCTGCCTGCTGTAGTAGAGCTGTCTGCTGTAGTAGAGCTGTCTGCTGTAGTAGAGCTGCCTGCTGTAGTAGAGCTGTCTGCTGTAGTAGAGCTGTCTGCTGTAGTAGAGCTGTCTGCTGTAGTAGAGCTGTCTGCTGTAGTAGCCCTACGTGAAGGACAAAGGAGAGTGTAGCAGCTATGATGATGCGAGACGCCAACGCTGTGTGGGGGTTTAATTTTGAAACTCTACCCCCTCCCCCCCCCCCACCCGACCCTTCCCCAGCCCCCCCCCCCCCCCCCCGACCCTTCCCTAGCCCCCCCCCCGACCCTTCCCTAGCCCCCCCCTTCCCCAGCCCCCCGACCCTTCCCCCGACCCTTCCCACGCCCCCTCTAGCGGAAGGGGAAGTTTGAACAAGCGCGCGTGCGGAATATAACGATCACTCGGTGTTACGGAAAGGTTGTCGACCCGGGGCTGACAACTGCCCCCTCCCACCTCTCCTATGTCAGTCCGTCCTCCAAACAAAGATCCAAAAGTGATTCCATGCACCCGCCAAACCCCCTGTTTATGAATGAAAACGGTTTACACACGACTCATAACTCATTTCGTTCGAACACTTCCGGAACAAGTGCTTCACTGACGAATTTTGTTCGAACCACAACGCTGTAAATGCTTCACCCACGTACTACAAATACAAATAATCGCCAACAGAACCCAACCACCTAACCTAACCTATGCCTATATATGCACAATATGCTAATATAGCATAATATTAATTTATATTGAAGAAAATTCCTGTTTTGAATGAACAGTATGTTAAAATTTATGAATGCGTCTGTGGGGTCGACCGCTGGATGTAATGGACTTGAGTCGAGGACGGGTTGCCTATGTGACTGTTCCACTCTTACGAGGCGGGGCCCAGGCGCTGAAGCTCGGCCCATGATAACAGAGGTAAGCGAGAAGTGAATCATAGTATTTACAATCTTGTAAAGCCACTAGTACGCGCAGAGTTTCGGGCAGGTCCTTAATCTAACAGATAATTTTAAGTAGGTCAATTCTAGCAGAATTCTAGCAGGTGGTGCAGCAGGTGACGTATCACTCCTGCTAGCAGGTTGAGAGCTCCCCCCTCCCCCTACATACCTCATACTAGGCCTAACCTTACTAGGTCCCCCCTGGAACACCACCCACAAATGGGTTTTACTCCCTAGTCCCCAGTTATTGAAGAGTTAACCTGGCCCAAGAGTTATGGATTTGTTCCCAGTTAATCCTCCCTGGCTTTTTTGTCACAAAGGGAGTGTATTTACTATTTGTGCCGTCTGGATCGAGCTGTTAGCGCTTGGGCCCCGCCTTTCTACCCGTCGGTCGTTTAATATACTGATTCTCAGTCTGGTTTTCCTGTCATATCTACTACGTATATTTCTCTCTAACACACACACACACACACACACACACACACACACACACACACACACACACACACACACACACACACACACACACACACACACACACACACACACACACACACACACACACACACACACATACACACACACATACACACACACATACACACACACACACACACACACACACACACACACACACACACACACACACACACACACACACACAGTTGGATCTGACAAAGGCTATAGGCTCAGATGGGCTCTCACCATGGATACTTAAGGAAGGAGCAGAAGCACTGTGCCTGCCACTCTCCATAGTGTATAACAAATCACTGGTAACAGGGGAACTGACAAAAATTTGGAAGACTGCTGATGTAGTCCTGATATACAAGGAGGGTGATAAACAGGAGGCACTGAACTACAGGCCAGTGTCCCTAACCTGCATACCATGCAAGCTGATGGAGAAAATTGTGCGAAAAAAGTAGTGGACCATCTGGAGCGAAGGAACTTTGTAACATCAGCGTCAACATGGGTTAAGGGATGGCAGGTCCTGCCTCACAGGATTGATTGAATTCTATGACCAGGCAACACAATTTAAATAGAGATAGAGAGGGCTGGGCAGACTGCATATTTTTGGATTGCCAGAAAGCCTTTGACACAGTACCACACAAAAGACTAGTGCACAAGCTGGAGATGCAGGTAGGAGTGAAAGGGGAGGTACTTCATTGGATAAAGGAGTACCTAAGCAACAGGAGACAACGAGTCAGTGTGAGGGGTGAGGTCTCAGATTGGCGAGGTGTCACCAGTGGAGTCCCGCAGGGTTCAGTCCTTGGACCTATACTGTTTCTGATATATGTAAATGAGGGTATATACTCTCAGAGGGTATAGAATAGTTCCTCTCAGTGTTTGCTGATAATGCAAAAATGCTGAAGAGGATTAAGACAGAGGAAGATAGTAGGAGGCCACAAGATGACCTAGACAAACTGAATGAATGGTTCAACAAATAGCTACTAAAGTTCAACCCGAGTAAATATAAGGTAATGAAACTAGGCAGTGGAAACAGGAGACCAGACACAGGATACAGAATAGGAGATGAAGTCCTTCATGAAACGGACAGAAAGAAAGATCTAGGAGTTGATAACACACCAAACCTGTCTCCTGAAGCCCACATCAAAAGAATAACATCTGCGGCATATGCGAGGCTGGCTAACATCAGAACTGCCTTCAGGAACCTGTGTAAGGCATCATTCAGAACCTTGTATACCACATATGTAAGACTAGGTGTACTCACCTAGTTGTGTTTGCAGGGGTTGAGTTCTGGCTCTTTGGTCCCGCCTCTCAACTGTCAATCAACTAAATCAACAATCAACAGGTTCCTGAGCCTACTGGGCTTTATCATATCTACACTTGAAGCTGTGTATGGAGTCAGCCTCCACCACATCAATTCCTAATGCATTCCATTTGTCTACTACTCTGACACTGAAAAAATTCTTTCTAACGTGTCTATGGCTCATTTGGGCACTCAATTTCCACCTGAGTCCCCTAGTGCCTGTGGCCTTTGTGTTAAATAGACGGTCTTTATCTACCCTATCAATTCCTCTGAGAATCTTGTATGTGGTGATCATGTCCCCCTAACTCTTCCGTCTTCCAGTGATGTGAGGTTTAATTCCCGTAGTCTCTCCTCGTAGCTCATGCCCCTCAGTTCGGGTACTAGTCTGGTGGTAAACCTTTGAACCTTTTCCAGTTTAGTCTTATGCGTGACTAGATATGGACTCCATGCTGGAGCCGCATACTCCAGGATTGGTCTGACATATGCGGTATACAAAGTTCTGAAAGATTCCTTACACAAGTTTCTAAAGGCCGTTCTTATGTTGGCCAACCTGGCATATGCCGCTGATGTTATCCTCTTGATATGAGCTTCAGGGGACAGGTCTGGCGTGATATCAACCCCCAGGTCTTTCTCTCTCTCTGACTCTTGAAGTATTTCATCTCCCAAATGATACCTTGTATCTGGTCTCCTGCTCCCTACTCCTACACTGTGTACACACCTATTTGTGCTTGCGGGGGTTGAGCTTTGGCTCTTTGGTCCCTCCTCTCAACTGTGTGTGTGTGTGTGTGTGTGTGTGTGTGTGTGTGTTTTTTTTTGTGTGTGTGTGTGTGTGTGTGTATGTGTGAGTGTGTGTGTGTGTGTGTGTGAGTGTGTGTGTGTGTGTGTGTGTGTGTGTGTGTGTGTGTGTGTGTGTGTGTGTGTGTATGTGTGAGTGTGTGTGTGTGTGTGTGTGAGTGAGTGAGTGAGTTTGTGTGTGTATTCACCTAGTTGTGCTTCCGGGGGTTGAGCTCTGCTCTTTCGGCCCGCCTCTCAACTGTCAATCAATCAATTGTTACTAACTCATAACTAATTTTTTTCCACACACACACACACACACACACACACACACACACACACACACACACACACACACACACAGAGGAAGCAGCCCGTAACAGCTGTCTAACTCCTAAGTACCTATTTACCGCTAGGTAACAGGGGCATCAAGGAGAAAGAAACTGCCCATGTGTCTCTGCCGGCGCCGGGATCGAACCTGGACCCTAGGATCACGAGTCCTAAGCGCTGTCCACTCAGCCACAGGCCCCCTGTGTGTGTCATATTAATCCCCAGGATGCTGCCCCAGAAGAGATGAATAGTATGAGGTGAAAGAAAACTCTGCCAAATTCTTATATTCTCTCTCTCTCTCTCTCTCTCTCTCTCTCTCTCTCTCTCTCTCTCTCTCTCTCTCTCTCTCTCTCTCTCTCTCTCTGTCTCTCTCTCTCTGTCTCTCTCTCTCTGTCTCTCTCTCTCTCTCTCTCTCTGTCTCTCTCTCTCTCTCTCTCTCTCTCTCTCTCTCTCTCTCTCTCTCTCTCTCTCTCTCTCTCTCTCTCTCTCTCTCTCTCTCTCTCTCTCTCCTCTCTCTCTGTCTCTCTCTCTGTCTCTCTCTCTCTCTCTCTCTCTCTCTCTCTCTCTCTCTCTCTCTCTCTCTCTCTCTCTCTCTCTCTCTCTCTCTCTCTCTCTCTCTCTCTCTCTCTCTCCCCTCCCCTCCCCTCCACAATATCCACAACTCCAGCTTATCTCCAGACATAGTGAGTCAGATAACACGAGTATTACGGTGAGTGAAACAATGTGATGAGGAAGGTGGTGACAGACACGGTGGTGAGTCAGTGGACTCATGACTCAACCAGTGGCTCATTGTTCAACAAATCCCTGAACTATATGTTGAACACATCTCTCACCCTGTCCATGGAGGACAGAAGAAAATGTATATATTCTGGTTAGCACTGTAAATGTCTGGCCACGTCTGTGGTAGAAAATAATAATACTAATAATAATAATTAATAATAATAATAATAATAAACTACACTAGTGCACACCCGTAATATATTTAGGCTATTATCTATATGCCCAAGATTAAGGATTCGTAAAAAAACATGTTACACGTAAACGCACATATATGTATGTGTGTGTGTGACTATAGGGACGAGGAGAGACTACGGGAACTAAACCTCACGTCACTAGAAGACAGAGGAGATAGGAGGAACATGATCACCACATACAAGATTCTCAGAGGAGTTGATAGGGCAGATAAAGACAGTTTATTTAACACAGGAACACACACACACACACATCCTAAGGGTCACAGGTGCATATTGAGTACCCAGACGAGCCATTTTGGGTGAAAACTAATATAAATTTGGTCAAACCTAACCTAACCTAGCAGTAAATAGGTACCTGGGAGTTAGTCAGCTGTCACGGGCTGCTTCCTGCGGGTGGAGGCCTGGTCGAGGACCGGGCCGCGGGGACACTAAAGCCCCGAAAGCATCTCAAGATAACCTCAAGAAGATAACCTAGCCTAACTTAAGATAATCAAGTCAGTAATTCGTGTTCAATTCACAAACCTATGATATAATATGATATATATACTATAATATGATATAATACTATTAATTCAAATAAACCAATTTGCCCAGCCTTACCTATTTCCTAAGGTGTGCTCCCTCCTTCGACAGTAAAAAATTAACAGAGTATGACTCATTCCTAAAGTCAGTAACCATGAAAGTGTTAAACCTTCTCCCTGCAAGGTGACCAGTGGGACCAAGCAACGCTCCCAGTTAGACTCGGGGGGGGATAGGTATTCGCAAGGCGACACAGTTACCATTGCCGGCATTCTTATCCTCGACCAGTGCTACAGGTGAAGGAAATACTACCAGAATACCTTAGGAACTCCATTGGATTCATGATCCCAAATTCGTGGACGGAGCCGGCCAGTGGGACACTGGCCAACTCTCGCCCTCGACCAAATTTTCTAGTCTTCTAGTCTAGTCTTCTAGCTGTGCAAGCTCCCCATGCCGGGGACTTCCTGTTGGCAGTCCCTAATTCCGCCTTGGGCACCCCCTGGACCATCGGGACCTAATTATTGGTGTTGTCCTGCGTCTTGCTGCCTACAGCTGGGTGTCCAGCACAGAGGGAACCCCAGTTGTGCAGACCTGACAACAGTAACATATGTCCAGATGGAGTCGCCCTGCAGCCTACATCACCATTTCAAATGTTGTGAATTGATGTTAAAAGCCAGTCATGCAATTTTTCGGAACAAGCATCATTGCAACTCATCTCACCTGCTACCCTCCACCTCATCTGTGCACATGCAACACCCTCCCTCCCCCACACACGCACGCACCTTGCATGGTGGTATATAATGTGTGTGTTGCGAGAAGTCACGCTGACTGTCTAGGCTTCTAAAATCCACACCCACCGAACATCATTTTGTTGTTCCTTAGTAACGGCCTTGGTCCATTATGTTGTGACCTGCATGGTTGTGTGTGTGTGTGTGTGTGTGTGTGTGTGTGTGTGTGTGTGTGTGTGTGTGTGTGTGGTGTGTGTGTGTGTGTGTGTGTGTGTGTGTGTGTGTGTGTGTGTGAGTGTGTGTGTGTGTGTGGTGTGTGTGTGTGTGTGTGTGTGTGTGTGTGTGTGTGGTGTGTGTGTGTGTGTGTGTGTGTGTGTGGTGTGTGTGGTGTGTGTGTGTGTGTGTGTGTGTGTGTGTGTGTGTGTGTGTGTGTGTATGTGTGTGTGTGTGTGTGTGTGGTGTGTGTGTGTGTGTGTGTGTGTGTGTGTGTGTGTGTGGTGTGTGTGTGTGTGTGTGTGTATGTGTGTGTGTGTGTGTGTGTGGTGTGTGTGTGTGTGTGTGTGTGTGGTGTGTGTGTGTGTGTGTGTGTGTGTGTGTGTGTGTGTGTGTGTGGTGTGTGTGTGTGTGTGTGTGTGTGTGTGTGTGTGTGTGTGGTGTGTGTGTGTGTGTGTGTGGTGTGTGTGTGTGTGTGTGTGTGTGTCGTGTGTGTGTGTGTGTGTGTGTGTGTGTGTGTGGTGTGTGTGTGTGTGTGTGTGTGTGTGGTGTGTGTGTGTCGTGTGTGTGTGTGTGTGTGTGTGTGTGTGTGTGTGTGTGTGTGTGTGTGTGTGTGGGTGTGTGTTGTGTTGTGTTGTGTTGTGTGTGTGTGTGTGTGTGTGTGTGTGTGGTGTGTGTGTGTGTGTGGTGTGTGTGTGTGTGTGTGTGTGTGTGTGTGTGTGGTGTGTGTGTGTGTGTGTGTGTGTGTGTGTGTGTGTGTGTGTGGTGTGTGTGTGTGTGTGTGTGTGTGTGTGTGTGTGTGTGTGTGTGTGTGTGTGTGTGTACTCACCTAGTTGTACTCACCTAGATGTGTCTGCAGGATCGAGCATTGACTCTTGGATCCCGCCTTTCGAGCATCGGTTGTTTACAGCAATGACTCCTGTCCTATTTCCCTATCATACCTGGTTTTAAAATTATGAATAGTATTTGCTTCCACAACCTGTTCCTGAAGTGCATTCCATTTTCCCACTACTTTCACGCTAAAAGAAAACTTCCTAACATATCTGTGACTCATCTGAGTTTCAAGCTTCCATCCATGTCCTCTCGTTCTGTTACTATTCCGTGTGAACATTTCGTCTCTGTCCACTCTGTCAATCCCCCCTGAGTATTTTATACGTTCCTATCATGTCCCCCCCTCTCCCTTCTTTTTTCTAGTGTCGTAAGGCACAGTTCCCTCAGGCGCTCCTCATACCCCATCCCTCGTAACTCTGGGACGAGTCTCGTTGCAAACCTCTGAACCTTTTCCAGTTTCATTATATGCTTCTTCAGATGGGGACTCCATGATGAGGCGGCATACTCTAAGACTGGCCTTACGTAGGCAGTGTAAAGCGCCCTAAATGCCTCCTTACTTAGGTTTCTAAATGACGTTCTAACTTTTGCCAGTGTAGAGTATGCAGCTGTCGTTATCCTATTTATATGTGCCTCAGGAGATTAGGTGTTACGTCCACACCCAGGTCTCTTTCACGCGTCGTTACAGGTAGGCTGTTCCCCTTCATTGTGTACTGTCCCTTTGGTCTCCTATCACCTAGTCCCATTTCCATAACTTTGCATTTGCATTTACATTTACATCAGGGTGAAAGAAACTCTGCCTATTTGTCTGCCCCGCCTCCACCGGGGATCGAACCCGGAACCTCAAGACTACGAACCCGAAGCGCTGTTCACTCAGCCGTCATGCCCCGTTGCCTGATAGCAGCAGGGAGGGGAATAGAGGGGCGTGTGGGGGGGGGGCACGCCTGGGAAGGGACACGGAACATGGATTGTGTAACAGCTGTTGTCCCAAGGGTGGGAGGGGGGGGGAGCGGTCGATGGGAAATGGGGGGTAACTATTGATGGGTGGGGGTGATGGGGTGATGGGGGGAGGGTAGGGGAGCTAATGGTCGATGGGGTGTGAATAAATAATGGTGGTGCTCACCTGGTTAGGCTTAGGAGGGTTGGGCTTCAGCTCCTTGGCCCTTCCTGTAGAGCGCTCTCTTATCTATCTTGAGGTTATCTTGAGATGATTTCGGGGCTTTAGTGTCCCCGCGGCCCGGTCCTCGACCAGGCCTCCACCCCCAGGAAGCAACCCGTGACAGCTGACTAACACCCAGGTACCTATTTTACTGCTAGGTAACAGGGGCATAGGGTGAAAGAAACTCTGCCTAATGTTTCTCGCCGGCGCCTGGGATCGAACCCAGGACCACAGGATCACAAGTCCAGCGTGCTGTCCGCTCGGCCGACCGGCTCCCCACACTAAACGTTGGGATGGAAGCTGTATCCACTGTGTACTGTAGGCCAGTTATTCAGTATTTAGGCCTATACATTTTGCTGTATTTCCCTCTGTAGCTCATTAGGGTACATAGCTTCCACCCCGCGTGCCCTTGTTCGTGTGCCATCCATGCTTTGTTCGTAAGAATCTTGTATGTGGTGGTCATGTCTCCCCTTCAGTTGTCTCGTCCAGTCTCTCTTCTAACTTCATAACTCTTGTGCTTCTAGTCTAGTGGCTTAGCTCTTTACCCTTGTTGGGTGTTTACAGTTTTGTTTGGTGTGTTGGAGCAGCCTGGACACGTGGCTGTGTCTACACCTGGGTGACAGGTGACAGGTGACAGGTGACCCCGTCTTTATCTCCTGCCCATGACAACCTTGTTTCCTTCTCCTGTAGCAGATAATAATAAATGCGAGGATTGTTAAAGCGGCGTGTAGGGGTGTGTGTGTGTGTGTGTGATGACCGATCCTGGTGGTGCTCACCTGCCTCTGCTTACCTGCCAGTACTGCGGGGAGGTGAGGCTGGCTCTCTGTGCCCCGTCGACTGTCCGTCGTGTATCCCTTGTGTTCTAATTTAATTATTCTGATCTTCGAATTCCTTGTCGAATCTGACCTTAAAGTTTTGGCCGGAGGAGGCTTCCCGGGCCTCTTCCAGCACCGGACGCTGGTACTGGAAGCCGGAGGAGGCGTCCCGGGCCTCTTCCAGCACCGGACGCTGGTACTGGAAGCCGGAGGAGGCTTCTCGAGCCTCTTCCAGCACCGGACGCTGATACTGGAAGCCGGAGGAGGCGTCTCGAGCCTCTTCCAGCACCGGACGCTGGTACTGGAAGCCGGAGGAGGCGTCTCGGGCCTCTTCCAGCACCGGACGCTGGTACTGGAAGCCGGAGGAGGCGTCCCGGGCCTCTTCCAGCACCGGACGCTGGTACTGGAAGCCGGAGGAGGCGTCTCGGGTCTCTTCCAGCACCGGACGCTGGTACTGGAAGCCGGAGGAGGCGTCTCGGGCCTCTTCCAGCACCGGACGCTGGTACTGGAAGCCGGAGGAGGCGTCCCGGGCGTCTTCCAGCACCGGACGCTGGTACTGGAAGCCGGAGGAGGCGTCTCGGGCCTCTTCCAGCACCGGACGCTGGTACTGGAAGCCGGAGGAGGCGTCCCGGGCCTCTTCCAGCACCGGACGCTGGTACTGGAAGCCGGAGGAGGCGTCTCGGGTCTCTTCCAGCACCGGACGCTGGTACTGGAAGCCGGAGGAGGCGTCTCGGGCCTCTTCCAGCACCGGACGCTGGTACTGGAAGCCGGAGGAGGCGTCTCGGGCCTCTTCCAGCACCGGACGCTGGTACTGGAAGCCGGAGGAGGCGTCCCGGGCGTCTTCCAGCACCGGACGCTGGTACTGGAAGCCGGAGGAGGCGTCTCGGGCCTCTTCCAGCACCGGACGCTGGTACTGGAAGCCGGAGGAGGCGTCTCGGGCCTCTTCCAGCACCGGACGCTGGCACTGGAAGCCGGAGGAGGCGTCCCGGGCCTCTTCCAGCACCGGACGCTGGTACTGGAAGCCGGAGGAGGCGTCCCGGGCGTCTTCCAGCACCGGACGCTGATACTGGAAGCCGGAGGAGGCTTCTCGAGCCTCTTCCAGCACCGGACGCTGATACTGGAAGCCGGAGGAGGCTTCTCGAGCCTCTTCCAGCACCGGACGCTGGTACTGGAAGCCGGAGGAGGCTTCTCGAGCCTCTTCCAGCACCGGACGCTGGTACTGGAAGCCGGAGGAGGCGTCCCGACCCTCTTCCAGCACCGGACGCTGGTACTGGAAGCCGGAGGAGGCGTCCCGACCCTCTTCCAGCACCGGACGCTGGTACTGGAAGCCGGAGGAGGCGTCCCGACCCTCTTCCAGCACCGGACGCTGGTACTGGAAGCCGGATTGCTCTTTTCCTAGTCTTCCTTTTCCCATTCCTTTAGTTCTTGTATTTCCTTTACTCTTTGTTCTTGCCTTTTCTCTTTTTATTAGTTGTTCAATTATTCTGTTGTTGTTGTTGTTTTAGATTTAGTTACTCGGAAAGAAGTGTCCATGTAGCACGGGCTATGGTGAGCCCGTAAGTTTCTTCAGTTATTCTTTCCTTTCATCCTATTTTTCCTTTCATCGTATTCATATTTTCATCTTTTTCATTCATCCCATATCTCTCTCTCTCTCTCTCTCTCTCTCTCTCTCTCTCTCTCTCTCTCTCTCTCTCTCTCTCTGTCTCTGTCTCTGTCTCTCTGTCTCTGTCTCTCTCTCTCTCTCTCTCTCTCTCTCTCTCTCTCTCTCTCTCTCTCTCTCTCTCTCTCTCTCTCTCTCTCTCTCTCTCTCTCTCTCTCTCCCTCTCTCTCTCTGTCTCTCTCTCTCTCTCTCTCTCTCTCTCTCTCTCTCTCTCTCTCTCTCTCTCTCTCTCTCTCTCTCTCTGTCTCTGTCTCTCTCTCTCTGTCTCTCTGTCTCTCTGTCTCTCTGTCTCTCTGTCTCCCTGTCTCTCTCTCTCTCTCTCTCTCTCTCTCTCTCTCTCTCTCTCTCTCTCTCTCTCTCTCTCTCTCTCTCTCTCTCTCTCTCTCTCTCTCTCTCTGTGCTGCTGCTGCTGCTACTGCCCGTCTTACAGTGCTATTATCAGGAGAATGGAGTTATCAGGAGAAAGCATTAATCAATTACGACTATATAGCACTTGAAAAGGATCAGGATATGGATTTGGGATGGTACATGGGAAAGGAATGGTGGCCAACCACTTAGACGGTCTGGGATTGAACGCCGACCTGCATCAAGCAGAGACCGTGGCTCTGCCGACCAGCCCTAGTAGTTGGACAGGAGAGGGGGAAGGAGCCAGTAGCAACTCTTGAAGTTATTATGGAAGCTTTTGATGTTTTAATTTCAGCCTGCAGGTGGCTAGTGGGGTGCCAGGTGGCGCCCCTGCTGGTGTGTGCCAGGTGGCGCCCCTGCTGGTGTGTGCCAGGTGGCGCCCCAGCTGGTGTATTGTGGACGACTCTCACTGGCACACCCTGTCTTGTGAGGTCGCGGTCAAGGTTACACTCACGGTCAACCTGTGTGTAGGTGTGTGTAGGTGTGTGTGTGTGTGTAGGGTAGGTGGGTGTGTGTAGGGTAGGTGGGTGTGTGTAGGTGTGTGTGTGTGTGCGTGGCTGTGTGTGGGGTGTGTGTAGGTGTAGGTGTGTGTGTGGGTGTGTGTGTGGGTAGGTGTGTGTGTGTGTAGGTGTGTGTGGGTGTGCGTGGCTGTGTGTGGGGTGTGTGTAGGTGTAGGTGTGTGTGTGGGTGTGTGTGTGGGTAGGTGTGTGTGTGTAGGTGTGTGTGGGTGTGTGTGTGTAGGTGTGTGTGTGTGTGTGTGTGTGTGTGTCTAGGTGTGTAGGTGTGTGTGGGTGTGTGTGTAGGTGTGTGTGGGTGTGTGTGTGTGTAGGTGTGTGTGTGTGTGTGTTTGTGTGTGTGTGTGTGTGTGTGTAGGTGTGTGTGTGTAGGTGTGTCTGTGTTTAGGTGTGTGTGTGTGTGGCTGTGTGTGTAGGTGTGTGTATGAGTGTGTGTGGGTGGGGGTGTGTGTGGGTGGGGGTGTGTGTGGGTGGGGGTGTGTGTAGGTGTGTGTGTGTGTGTGTGTGTGTGTGTGTGTGTGTGTGTGTGTGTACTCACTTAATTGTGCTTGCGGGGGTTGAGCTTTGGCTCTTTGGTCCCGCCTCTCAACCGTCAATCAACTGGTGTACAGATTCCTGAGCCTATTGGGCTCTATCATATCTACATTTGAAACTGTGTATTGAGTCGGCCTCCACCACATCACTGCCTAATGCATTCCATCTGTTAACCACTCTGACACTGAAAAAGTGCTTTCTAGCGTACCACCCGTGTTAAACAGTTTATCTTTATCTAACCTGTCAATTTCTCTGAGAATTTTGTAGGTAGTAATCATGTCTACCCATACTCTTCTGTCTTCTAGTGTCGTGAGGTGCATTTCCCGCAGTCTTTCCTCGTAACTCATGCCTCTTAGTTCTGGGACTAGTCTAGTGGCATATCTCTGAACTTTTTCCAGCTTCGTCTTGTGCTTGACAAGGTACGGGCTCCATGCTGGGGCCGCATACTCCAGGATTGGTCTTATATATGTGGTATACAAGGTTTTGAATGATTCCTTACACAGGTTCCTGAAGGCAGTTCTGATGTTAGCCAGCCTCGCATATGCCGCAGATGTTATTCTTTTGATGTGGGCTTCAGGAGACAGGGTTGGTGCGATATCAACTCCCAGATCCTTCTTTCTGTCCGTTTCATGAAGGATTTCATCTCCCATTCTGTATCCTGTGTCTGGCCTTCTGTTTCCACTGCCTAGTTTCATTATCTTACATTTACTCGAGTTGAACTTTAATAGCCATCTGTTGGACCATTCATGCAATCTGTCTAGGTCATCTTGTAGTCTCATACTGTCTTCCTCCGTCTTAATCCTCCTCATAATTTTTGCATCATCAGCAAGCAGTGAGAGGAATGATTCTATACCATCTGGAAGATCATTTACATATATAAGAAACAGTATAGGTCCAAGGACTGAACCCTGCCGGACCACACTGGTGACGCCTCGCCAATCTGAGGCCTCACCCCTCACAGTGACTCGCTGCCTTCTGTTACTTAGGTACTCCCTTATCCAATGGAGTACCTTCCCTTTCACTCCAGCCTACATCTCCAGCTTTCGCACTAGACACTGGTGTGGTACTGTGTCAAAGGCTTTCTGGCAATTCAAAAATATGCAGTCTGCCCACCCCTCTCTTTCTTGCCTGATCGTAGAATTCAGTTAATCCTGTGAGGCATGACTTGCCATCCCTGAAACCATGTTGGTGTTGTGTCACAAAGTTCCTTCGCTCTAGATGTTCGACTAGCTTTTTTCGCACAATTTTCTCCATTAGCTTGCATGGTATGCAGGTTAGGGACACTGGCCTGAAGTTCAGTGCCTCTTGTCTATCCCCTTCTTGTATATCGGGACTACGTTTGCCGGTTTCCAAATTTCTGGCAGTTCACCTGTTACCAGTGATTTGTTATACACCATGGAGAGTGGCAGGCACAGTGCTTCTGCTCCTTCCTTTAGTATCCATGGTGATATTCCATCCGGGTCTATAGCCTTTGTCACATCCAACTCTAGCAAAAGCTTCCTTACATCTCCACTGGTAATCTCAAATTTCCCTAGTGGTACCTGGTTAATTATTCCTTCTCTTATCTCTGGAACTTATCCTTGCTCTAATGTGAAGACTTCTTGGAATTTGATATTGAGTTCCTCGCACACTTCTTTGTCGTTTGCAGTGAATCTGTCTGCCCCTATCCTCAGTTTCATTATCTGTTCCTTCACTGTTGCCTTTCTCCTGATGAGGCTGTGCAGCAATTTGGGTTGAGTCTTTGCCTTGTTTGCTATGTCATTTTCATATTACCCTTCTGCCTCTCTTCTCACCCTGACATATTCATTCCTGGCTCCCTTGTAACCTTCTCTGCTCTCAAGTGTCCTGTTATTTCTATAGTTTCTCCATGCTCTTTTACTTTGTTGCTTAGCTAGCTTACACTTCTGATTAAACCATGAGTTTCTCATCTTCATTTCATTTTTTACCTTTTGGGCCGGGATAAACTTTTCTGCTGCCTCCTGGCACTTCTGCGTGAAGTATTTCATCATGTCTTGGGCCGTCTTTCCCCTGAGCTCTGATTCCCATGTTATATCCGTTAGGAATTTTCTTATCTCCTCGTAATTTTCCTTACGGACTGCTAGCCTTTTGCTTTCAGTTCCCTTTCTCGAGTACTTTAGCCCTTCTTCGACCAGATACTCAAACATCAGTACACTAATCGCTCGTTCCTACTGGGGCCTCGAAGTGAATTTCCCTTATGTCGGAGTCATTCAGAGTGAAGACTAGGTCGAGTCTCACTGGTTTATCGTTTCCTCTCATCCTAGTGGGTTCCCTGACATGTTGGCTTAGAAAGTTTCTTGTCGCCACCTCCACTAGTTTGGCTCTCCATGTATCCTCTCCTCCATGCGGTTCCTTGTTCTCCCAGTCTATCATTCCGTGATTGAAGTCCCTCATGATGAGCAGATGGGATCGATTTCTACAGGCAGCTGAGGCTGCCCTCTCAATTATGTTATTAACTGCCATGTTGTTTCTATCATACTCTTGCCTGGGTCTTCTGTCATTTGGTGGAGGGTTATATATCACCGCTACTACTACTCTTGGTCCTCCCATCGTCATGGTGCCTGTTATGTAGTCTCTAAACCCTTCACAGCCTGGGATAACCATCTCCTTGAAACTTCATTTTTTTCTCATGAGTAGGGCCACTCTGCCTCCTCCCCTACCCTCCCTCTCTTTCCTTAATACAGTGTAGTCCTGGGGGAACACCGCACTTGTTATGATTCCTGAGAGTTTTGTTTCCGTGATTCCAAATTACATCTGGGTTTATTTCTTGTGCTCTTTCCCTAAGTTCATTCGCCTTGCTTGTAATCCATCTATGTTCGTGTACATCACCTTGAAGCTAACTCTCTTCTGTCCATCCAGAGTTTCTGTTGATTTCACTGGAGTAGGTAAACATGGAGGGTCTGGGATGGGGAGAGGGACGGGGGGCCCTGGGTCGTGAGGGGAGCTGAGAGTGAGGGGACCTGGGTTGTGAGGGGGGGGGGGGGGAAGCTGGGAGGGTTTGGTTTGGAGAGGGTGGGGGCGAAGTGGGGGCTTGGAGGGGTGGGGGAGAAGAGAGGGCTTGGGGGGATGGGGTAGAAAGGAGGGTTTGGGGGGGGAGAAAGGATGGCTTCGAGGGAGAGGGGGAGGAAAGAGGGCTTGGGGGGGTGGGGGAGATAGGAGGGATTAGGGGGATGGAGGAGGGAGGGCGTAGGGTGGTCAAGGAGTGTAGGGGCTGGGGCAGGTAGGGCTTATATTGGGTGGGAGATGGGTGTGATCCTCCTCCCACTGGGGCTGTTGAATTGCCTGTGGAGGGTTCCCCACTCCCTTCTGGGATCGTAGGGTTCTGGGCTGTGGTTCCCCGATTCCTTTCTCTCTCCTTGCGCTCCTTCCTTGCTGCTGCTGCTGCCCTCCCTCTCTCCTCCCTGGTCATATCCCTCTGCAGGAATACCTTTTTGAACTTCAATACATTGAGTAGGCTGCTCTTTTTTGCTAAAATTTCCTCTTTTGTGTCCTCACTTTTGAAAACCACTTTTATCAATCGATCTTTGTCCTTGTTGTACTGGCCAAGTCTGAAAACCTTTCCTGTATTCAGTTCTTCAACCTCCAACTGTAACGCTGAAAGTGCAGGTGCTCTTCAGGTGAGCAGTGGTAGGTGAGCAGTGGTAGGTGAGCAGTGGTAGGTGAGCAGTGGTAGGTGAGCAGTGGTAGGTGAGCAGTGGTAGGTGAGCAGTGGTAGGTGAGCAGTGGTAGGTGAGCAGTGGTAGGTGAGCAGTGGTAGGTTAACAGTGGTAGGTGAGCAGTGGTAGGTGAGCAGTGGTAGGTGAGCAGTGGTAGGTGAGCAGTGGTAGGTGAGCAGTGGTAGGTTAACAGTGGTAGGTGAGCAGTGGTAGGTGAGCAGTGGTAGGTGAGCAGTGGTAGGTGAGCAGTGGTAGGTGAGCAGTGGTAGGTGAGCAGTGGTAGGTGAGCAGTGGTAGGTTAACAGTGGTAGGTGAGCAGTGGTAGGTGAGCAGTGGTAGGTGAGCAGTGGTAGGTGAGCAGTGGTAGGTGAGCAGTGGTAGGTTAACAGTGGTAGGTGAGCAGTGGTAGGTGAGCAGTGGTAGGTGAGCAGTGGTAGGTTAACAGTGGTAGGTGAGCAGTGGTAGGTGAGCAGTGGTAGGTGAGCAGTGGTAGGTGAGCAGTGGTAGGTGAGCAGTGGTAGGTGAGCAGTGGTAGGTGAGCAGTGGTAGGTGAGCAGTGGTAGGTGAGCAGTGGTAGGTGAGCAGTGGTAGGTGAGCAGTGGTAGGTGAGCAGTGGTAGGTGAGCAGTGGTAGGTGAGCAGTGGTAGGTGAGCAGTGGTAGGTGAGCAGTGAACAACTTTCACCAGGAGAGGAGGACGGGTGAGTCACCTTTGTGTGAGGCTCCACCACCAATTGTGTCTTGTTAAACCTGTGTACCTGCCTGTGTACCTGTCTGCCTGCCTGTGTACCGGTCTGCCTGCCTGTGTACCTGTCTGCCTGCCTGTGTACCTGTCTGCCTGCCTGTGTACCTGCCTGCCTGTGTACCTGTCTGCCTGCCTGTGTACCTGTCTGCCTGTGTACCTGTCTGCCTGCCTGTGTACCTGTCTGCCTGCCTGTGTACCTGTCTGCCTGCCTGTGTACCTGTCTGCCTGCCTGTGTACCTGTCTGCCTGCCTGTGTACCTTTCTGTCTGCCTGTGTACCTGTCTGCCTGCCTGTGTACCTGTCTGCCTGCCTGTGTACCTGTCTGCTTGCCTGTGTACCTGTCTGCCTGCCTGTGTACCTGTGTACCTGTCTGCCTGCCTGTGTACCTGTCTGCCTGCCTGTGTACCTGTCTGCCTGCCTGTGTACCTGTCTGCCTGCCTGTGTACCTGTCTACCTGCCTGTGTACCTGTCTGCCTGTCTGTGTACTTGTCTGACTGCCTGTGTACCTGTCTGTCTGCCTGTGTACCTGTCTGCCTGCCTGTGTACCTGTATGCCTGCCTGTGTACCAGTCTGCCTGCCTGTGTACCTGTCTGTCTGCCTGTGTACCTGTCTGCCTGCCTGTGTACCTGTATGCCTGCCTGTGTACCTGTCTGCCTGCCTGCCTGTGTACCTGTCTGCCTGCCTGTGTACCTGTCTGCCTGCCTGTGTACCTGTCTGCCTGTGTACCTGTCTGTCTGCCTGTGTACCTGTCTGCCTGCCTGTGTACCTGTCTGCCTGTGTACCTGTCTGTCTGCCTGTGTACCTGTCTGCCTGTGTACCTGTCTGCCTGCCTGTGTACCTGTCTGCCTGCCTGTGTACCTGTGTACCTGTCTGCCTGCCTGTGTACCTGTCTGCCTGCCTGTGTACCTGTCTGCCTGCCTGTGTGCCTGTGTACCTGTCTGCCTGCCTGTGTACCTGTCTGTCTGCCTGTGTACCTGTCTGCCTGTGTACCTGTCTGCCTGCCTGTGTACCTGTCTGCCTGCCTGTGTACCTGTCTGCCTGCCTGTGTGCCTGTGTACCTGTGTACCTCTCTGCCTGCCTGTGTACCTGTCTGTCTGCCTATGTACCTGTCTGCCTGCCTGTGTACCTGTCTGCCTGTGTACCTGTCTGCTTGCCTGTGTACCTGTCTGCTTGCCTGTGTACTTGTCTGCCTGCCTGTGTACCTGTCTGTCTGCCTGTGTACCTGTCTGCCTGCCTGTGTACCTGTCTGCCTGCCTGTGTACCTGTCTGCCTGCCTGTGTACCTGTCTGCCTGCCTGTGTACCTATCTGCCTGCCTGTGTACCTGTGTACCTGTCTGCCTGCCTGTGTACCTGTCTGCCTGCCTGTGTACCTGTCTGCCTGTCTGTGTACTTGTCTGCCTGCCTGTGTACCTGTCTGTCTGCCTGTGTACCTGTCTGCCTGCCTGTGTACCTGTCTGCCTGCCTGCCTGTGTACCTGTCTGCCTGCCTGTGTACCTGTCTGCCTGCCTGTGTACCTGTCTGCCTGTGTACCTGTCTGCTTGCCTGTGTACCTGTCTGTCTGCCTGTGTACCTGTCTGCCTGTGTACCTGTCTGCTTGCCTGTGTACCTGTCTGCTTGCCTGTGTACCTGTCTGCCTGCCTGTGTACCTGTCTGTCTGCCTGTGTACCTGTCTGCCTGCCTGTGTACCTGTCTGCCTGCCTGTGTACCTGTCTGCCTGCCTGTGTACCTGTCTGCCTGCCTGTGTACCTGTCTGCCTGCCTGTGTACCTGTCTGCCTGCCTGTGTACCTGTCTGCCTGCCTTTGTACCTGTCTGCCTGCCTGTGTACCTGTCTGCCTGCCTGTGTACCTGTCTGCTTGCCTGTGTACCTGTCTGCCTGCCTGTGTACCTGTCTGCCTGCCTGTGTACCTGTCTGCCTGCCTGTGTACCTGTCTGCTTGCCTGTGTACCTGTCTGTTTGCCTGTGTACCTGTCTGCCTGCCTGTGTACCTGTCTGTCTGCCTGTGTACCTGTCTGCCTGCCTGTGTACCTGTCTGCCTGCCTGTGTACCTGTCTGCCTGCCTGTGTACCTGTCTGCCTGCCTGTGTACCTGTCTGCCTGTGTACCTGTCTGCCTGCCTGTGTACCTGTCTGCCTGCCTGTGTACCTGTCTGCCTGCCTGTGTACCTGTCTGCCTGCCTGTGTACCTGTCTGCCTGTGTACCTGTCTGTCTGCCTGTGTACCTGTCTGTCTGCCTGTGTACCTGTCTGCCTGCCTGTGTACCTGTCTGCCTGCCTGTGTACCTGTCTGCCTGCCTGTGTACCTGTCTGCCTGCCTGTGTACCTGTCTGTCTGCCTGTGTACCTGTCTGCCTGTGTACCTGTCTGCCTGCCTGTGTACCTGTCTGCCTGTGTACCTGTCTGTCTGTGTACCTGTCTGCCTGCCTGTGTACCTGTCTGCCTGCCTGTGTACCTGTCTGTCTGCCTGTGTACCTGTCTGCCTGTGTACCTGTCTGCCTGCCTGTGTACCTGTCTGCCTGTGTACCTGTCTGCCTGTGTACCTGTCTGCCTGCCTGTGTACCTGTCTGCCTGCCTGTGTACCTGTCTGCCTGCCTGTGTTCCTGTCTGCCTGCCTGTGTACCTGTCTGCCTGCCTGTGTACCTGTCTGTCTGCCTGTGTACCTGTCTGTCTGCCTGTGTACCTGTCTGCCTGCCTGTGTACCTGTCTGCCTGTGTACCTGTCTGCCTGTGTACCTGTCTGTCGTCTGTCTGCCTGTGTACCTGTCTGCCTGTGTACCTGTCTGCCTGTGTACCTGTCTGCCTGTGTACCTGTCTGCCTGCCTGTGTACCTGTCTGCCTGTGTACCTGTCTGCCTGCCTGTGTACCTGTCTGCCTGCCTGTGTACCTGTCTGCCTGCCTGTGTACCTGTCTGCCTGTGTACCTGTCTGCCTGCCTGTGTACCTGTCTGTCTGCCTGTGTACCTGTCTGCCTGTGTACCTGTCTGCCTGCCTGTGTACCTGTCTGCCTGCCTGTGTACCTGTCTGCCTGTGTACCTGTCTGCCTGCCTGTGTACCTGTCTGCCTGTGTACCTGTCTGCCTGTGTACCTGTCTGCCTGCCTGTGTACCTGTCTGCCTGTGTACCTGTCTGTCTGCCTGTGTACCTGTCTGTCTGCCTGTGTACCTGTCTGTCTGCCTGTGTACCTGTCTGCCTGTGTACCTGTCTGCCTGCCTGTGTACCTGTCTGCCTGCCTGTGTACCTGTCTGCCTGTGTACCTGTCTGCCTGTGTACCTGTCTGTCTGCCTGTGTACCTGTCTGCCTGTGTACCTGTCTGTCTGCCTGTGTACCTGTCTGCCTGCCTACCTGTGTACCTGTCTGTCTGCCTGTGTACCTGTCTGTCTGCCTGTGTACCTGTCTGCCTGTGTACCTGTCTGCCTGTGTACCTGTCTGCCTGCCTGTGTACCTGTCTGCCTGTGTATCTGTCTGCCTGCCTGTGTACCTGTCTGTCTGCCTGTGTACCTGTCTGTCTGCCTGTGTACCTGTCTGTCTGCCTGTGTACCTGTCTGCCTGTGTACCTGTCTGCCTGCCTGTGTACCTGTCTGCCTGTGTACCTGTCTGCCTGCCTGTGTACCTGTCTGTCTGTGTACCTGTCTGCCTGCCTGTGTACCTGTCTGCCTGTGTACCTGTCTGCCTGTGTACCTGTCTGCCTGCCTGTGTACCTGTCTGCCTGTGTACCTGTCTGTCTGCCTGTGTACCTGTCTGTCTGCCTGTGTACCTGTCTGTCTGCCTGTGTACCTGTCTGCCTGTGTACCTGTCTGCCTGCCTGTGTACCTGTCTGCCTGCCTGTGTACCTGTCTGCCTGCCTGTGTACCTGTCTGCCTGTGTACCTGTCTGTCTGCCTGTGTACCTGTCTGTCTGCCTGTGTACCTGTCTGCCTGTGTACCTGTCTGCCTGTGTACCTGTCTGTCTGCCTGTGTACCTGTCTGCCTGCCTACCTGTGTACCTGTCTGTCTGCCTGTGTACCTGTCTGTCTGCCTGTGTACCTGTCTGCCTGTGTACCTGTCTGCCTGTGTACCTGTCTGCCTGTGTACCTGTCTGCCTGCCTGTGTACCTGTCTGCCTGTGTATCTGTCTGCCTGCCTGTGTACCTGTCTGTCTGCCTGTGTACCTGTCTGTCTGCCTGTGTACCTGTCTGTCTGCCTGTGTACCTGTCTGCCTGCCTGTGTGCCTGTCTGCCTGTGTACCTGTCTGCCTGCCTGTGTACCTGTCTGCCTGTGTACCTGTCTGCCTGTGTACCTGTCTGCCTGTGTACCTGTCTGCCTGCCTGTGTACATGTCTGTCTGCCTGTGTACCTGTCTGCCTGCCTGTGTACATGTCTGTCTGCCTGTGTACCTGTCTGCCTGCCTGTGTGTCTGTCTGCCTGTGTACCTGTCTGCCTGTGTACCTGTCTGCCTGTGTACCTGTCTGCCTGTGTACCTGTCTGCCAGCCTGTGTACCTGTCTGTCTGCCTGTGTACCTGTCTGTCTGTGTACCTGTCTGCCTGTGTACCTGTCTGTCTGCCTGTGTACCTGCCTGCCTGTGTACCTGTCTGTCTGCCTGTGTACCTGTCTGTCTGCCTGAGTAACTGTCTGTCTGCCTGTGTACCTGTCTGCCTGCCTGTGCACCTGTCTGCCTGCCTGTGTACCTGTCTGCCTGTGTACCTGTCTGCCTGCCTGTGTACCTGTCTGCCTGTGTTCCTGTCTGCCTGTGTACCTGTCTGCCTGCCTGTGTACCTGTCTGTCTGCCTGTGTACCTGTCTGTCTGCCTGTGTACCTGTCTGTCTGTGTACCTGTCTGCCTGTGTACCTGTCTGTCTGCCTGTGTACCTGTCTGCCTGTGTACCTGTCTGCCTGTGTACCTGTCTGTCTGCCTGTGTACCTGTCTGTCTGCCTGTGTACCTGTCTGCCTGTGTTCCTGTCTGCCTGTGTACCTGTCTGCCTGCCTGTGTACCTGTCTGTCTGCCTGTGTACCTGTCTGTCTGCCTGTGTACCTGTCTGCCTGCCTGTGTACCTGTCTGCCTGTGTGAAGACTAGAGTGCTCCTATGTAGGAAAGACGTATATATTTAAAAGATGAGGTGAAATAAACACGTACATAATATATATATATATATATATATATATATATATATATATATATATATATATATATATATATATATATATATATATATATATATATATATATATATTTAATGTCTCTGCTACTGTGACAAGGAAAGATAGCTGCTATAGAAAGCATTGTGTTATTAAGCAGTTAACCACAGAGAGAGATAAAGGTACATTCACAGGTTCAGGTTAAAGTTATATCACATATATTGTATAACTGATGCGTTATATAGTCTTGGGTATAAGTCCAATATAACATCAAGTGTTCCAGTACTCATATAGTAGTTACAGAGTTGAGTATACCTTAGCCCAGGAGGGCCAAAGTCAGTCAATATGGGACATTCTACAATATTTTTAATTGTACGAGGCTGTTCCCTCCTGTGTTGTACGAGGCTGTTCCCTCCTGTGTTGTAGGAGGCTGTTCCCTCCTGTGTTGTAGGAGGCTGTTCCCTCCTGTGTTGTAGGAGGCTGTTCCCTCCTGTGTTATAGGAGGCTGTTCCCTCCTGTGTTACAGGAGGCTGTTCCCTCCTGTGTTACAGGAGGCTGTTCCCTCCTGTGTTATAGGAGGCTGTTCCCTCCTGTGTTATAGGAGGCTGTTCCCTCCTGTGTTACAGGAGGCTGTTCCCTCCTGTGTTACAGGAGGCTGTTCCCTCCTGTGTTACAGGAGGCTGTTCCCTCCTGTGTTACAGGAGGCTGTTCCCTCCTGTGTTACAGGACGCTGTTCCCTCCTGTGTTATAGGAGGCTGTTCCCTCCTGTGTTATAGGAGGCTGTTCCCTCCTGTGTTATAGGAGGCTGTTCCCTCCTGTGTTATAGGAGGCTGTTCCCTCCTGGGTTACAGGAGGCTGTTCCCTCCTGTGTTATAGGAGGCTGTTCCCTCCTGTGTTATAGGAGGCTGTTCCCTCCTGTGTTATAGGAGGCTGTTCCCTCCTGTGTTACAGGAGGCTGTTCCCTCCTGTGGTGCAGATGATTTAGGTAATGTGTTGGGCTAGAGTTAATTATATCTTAGGCACTGCGATAGGAGAGATTACTATACAGCCTGTTCTTTCAATTTGCCGCTTCGTGACAAATGCAACTGTTTGTCGCGAACCAAAGCAATTGGGCACTACTCAATACTGTCACTATGGCGGTGTGTCCACTCACAGGATGAGTGGCGCTGCCCAATACTGTCACTATGGCGGTGTGTCCACTCACAGGATGAGTGGCGCTGCTCAATACTGTCACTATGGCGGTGTGTCCACTCACAGGATGAGTGGCGCTGCCCAATACTGTCACTATGGCGGTGTGTTCACTCACAGGATGAGTGACGCTGCTCAATACTGTCACTATGGCGGTGTGTTCACTCACAGGATGAGTGGCGCTGCACAATACTGTCACAATGGCGGTGTGTCCACTCACAGGATGAGTGGCGCTGCGCAATACTGTCACTATGGCGGTGTGTCCACTCACAGGATGAGTGACGGTGCCCAATACTGTCACTATGGCAGTGTGTCCACTCACAAGATGAGTGGCGCTGCCCAATACTGTCACTATGGCGGTGTGTCCACTCACAGGATGAGTGACGCTGCCCAATACTGTCACTATGGCGGTGTGTCCACTCACAGGATGAGTGGTGCTGCCCAATACTGTCACTATGGCGGTGTGTCCACTCACAGGATGAGTGACGCTGCTCAATACTGCCACTATGGCGGTGTGTCCACTCACAGGATGAGTGGCGCTGCCCAATACTGTCACTATGGCGGTGTGTTCACTCACAGGATGAGTGGCGCTGCCCAATACTGTCACTATGGCGGTGTGTCCACTCACAGGATGAGTGGCGCTGCCCAATACTGTCACTATGGCGGTGTGTCCACTCACAGGATGAGTGGCGCTGCCCAATACTGTCACTATGGCGGTGTGTCCACTCACAAGATGAGTGGCGCTGCCCAATACTGTCACTATGGCGGTGTGTCCACTCACAGGATGAGTGGCGCTGCCCAATACTGTCACTATGGCGGTGTGTCCACTCACAGGATGAGTGGCGCTGCCCAATACTGTCACTATGGCGGTGTGTCCACTCACAGGATGAGTGGCGCTGCCCAATACTGTCACTATGGTGGTGTGTCCACTCACAGGATGAGTGGCGCTGCCCAATACTGTCACTATGGCGGTGTGTCCACCCACAGGATGAGTGGCGCTGCCCAATACTGTCACTATGGTGGTGTGTCCACTCACAGGATGAGTGGCGCTGCCCAATACTGTCACTATGGCGGTGTGTCCACTCACAGGATGAGTGGCGCTGCCCAATACTGTCACTATGGCGGTGTGTCCACCCACAGGATGAGTGGCGCTGCCCAATACTGTCACTATGGCGGTGTGTCCACTCACAGGATGAGTGGCGCTGCCCAATACTGTCACTATGGTGGTGTGTTCACTCACAGGATGAGTGGACGCTGAGAGTTGAGTAGCCGTTGGTTATAGTGACTGGGGGGGGGTTACGTTTGAGTCACAAATATGGTCACCTTAGGTAAGAGGTAAAGCCGCGTGGACCCGTCAGAACAGGTTGGGCCTCAGACGGTGAGAGGTGCACGCTGCCCTCTACACCGTCACTACTCGGTTGGCAGCCCTGACCTGACCCATCCTAGCCTAGCCTAGCCTAGCCTAACCTAGCCTAATCTAGCCTACTCTAAACTAGCCTACTCTAGCCTAACCTAACCTATTCTAAACTAACCTACTCTAGCCTAGCCTAACCTACTCTAAACTAACCTACTCTAGCCTAGCCTAACCTAACCTATTCTAAACTAACCTACTCTAGCCTAGCCTAACCTACTCTAAACTAACCTACTCTAGCCTAACCTAACCTAACCTACTCTAAACTAACCTACTGTAGCCTAGCCTAACCTAACCTACTCTAAACTAACCTACTGTAGCCTAACCTAACCTACTCTAAACTAACCTACTGTAGCCTAACCTAACCTACTCTAAACTAACGAAAATAAGAGATGACGAATTTTTATGGTTTAGAGGTGTGACGACATACTGTTCAAGCCGGTACCTGTGACGCAGGGTTCGTATCCCAGCGGAATGTTGCGTCACCTGACGAGGTTGGGCGGGCACCAGTGTGGTCCCTTGTGGGGGTGGTCCCTTGTGGGGGTGGTCCCTTGTGGGGGTGGCCCCTAAGCTAGTTAGTTAAGTTGGCTAATTATGTAGTTGGCACATTAGATTACAAAGATCAAGCGGCAATAAACCGTTGGTCAATTAAACTATTGTGGTGTTGGATAAAAGCGGCTAAGTGATGCAAATAACTTTTTTTTTTTTTGGGGGGGGGGGGTGAAGGAATTATCAGGGGAAGGCGCCAAGCCTTTAACGACTATATAGCACTGGGAAGGGGTCAGGATAAGGATTTGGGATGGGACAGGGGGAAGGAATGGTGCCCAACCACTTGGACGGTCGGGGATTGAACGCCGACCTGCATGAAGCGAGACCGTCGCTCTACCGTTCAGCCCAAGTGGCGTGGTGATGACTAGATTCAGCCGTAGTTGTCACGGAAGGATTACATACCGCCAACTACTTCAGTGTCAGAGTAGTTAACAGGTGGAATGCATTAGGCAGTGATGTGGTGGAGGCTGACTCCATACACAGAAGATGAAGATGAAGCCATCCAAAAGGTGGCACGGGCATGAATAGCCCGTAAGTGGTGGCCCTTTTGAGCCATTACCAGTATCAAGAGCTGATACTGGAGATCTGTGGAGGTGCGACTGCACCCTACGTGACGGGAGATGTCTCCCGTCTGTCCATACACAGTGTCAAGTGTAGATATGATAGAGCCCAATAGGCTCAGGAACCTGTACACCAGTTGATTGACGGTTGAGAGGCGGGACCAAAGAGCCAGAGCTCAACCCCCACAAGCACAACTAGGTGAGTACACACACCTCACTAGGAAAATAACTTGTGGAGACACAAACTTGGAGGTACTGGGGGCCGGATAGGCTGGTCCACTACGGGCCCCACATCACTGGGGGCCGGATAGGCTGGTCCACTACGGGGACCCACATCACTGGGGGCCGGATAGGCTGGTCCACTACGGGGACCCACATCACTGGGGGCCGGATAGGCTGGTCCACTACGGGGACCCACATCACTGGGGGCCGGATAGGCTGGTCCACTACGGGCCCCACATCACTGGGGCCGGATAGGCTGGTCCACTACGGGCCCCACATCACTGGGGGCCGGATAGGGTGGTCCTCTACGGGGCCCACATCACTGGGGGCCGGATAGGCTGGTCCACTACGGGGCCCCACATCACTGGGGCCGGATAGGCTGGTCCACTACGGGCCCCACATCACTGGGGCCGGATAGGCTGGTCCACTACGGGCCCCACATCACTGGGGGCCGGATAGGGTGGTCCACTACGGGCCCCACATCACTGGGGGCCGGATAGGCTGGTCCACTACGGGGCCCCACATCACTGGGGCCGGATAGGCTGGTCCTCTACGGACCCACATTACTGGGGCCGGATAGGCTGGTCCACTACGGGGACCCACATCACTGGGGCCGGATAGGCTGGTCCACTACGGGGCCCCACATCACTGGGGCCGGATAGGCTGGTCCTCTACGGACCCACATTACTGGGGCCGGATAGGCTGGTCCACTACGGGCCCCACATCACTGGGGCCGGATAGGCTGGTCCACTACGGGCCCCACATCACTGGGGGCCGGATAGGGTGGTCCTCTACGGGGCCCACATCACTGGGGGCCGGATAGGCTGGTCCACTACGGGGCCCCACATCACTGGGGCCGGATAGGGTGGTCCACTACGGGCCCCACATCACTGGGGCCGGATAGGCTGGTCCACTACGGGCCCCACATCACTGGGGGCCGGATAGGGTGGTCCACTACGGGCCCCACATCACTGGGGGCCGGATAGGCTGGTCCACTACGGGGCCCCACATCACTGGGGCCGGATAGGCTGGTCCTCTACGGACCCACATTACTGGGGCCGGATAGGCTGGTCCACTACGGGGACCCACATCACTGGGGCCGGATAGGCTGGTCCACTACGGGGCCCCACATCACTGGGGCCGGATAGGCTGGTCCTCTACGGACCCACATTACTGGGGCCGGATAGGCTGGTCCACTACGGGGCCCCACATCACTGGGGCCGGATAGGCTGGTCCACTACGGGCCCCACATCACTGGGGCCGGATAGGCTGGTCCACTACGGGCCCCACATCACTGGGGGCCGGATAGGGTGGTCCTCTACGGGGCCCCACATCACTGGGGCCGGATAGGCTGGTCCTCTACGGGCCCCACATCACTGGGGCCGGATAGGCTGGTCCACTACGGGCCCCACATCACTGGGGGCCGGATAGGGTGGTCCTCTACGGGGCCCCACATCACTGGGGCCGGATAGGCTGGTCCTCTACGGGGCCCCACATCACTGGGGCCGGATAGGCTGGTCCTCTACGGGGCCCCACATCACTGGGGCCGGATAGGCTGGTCCACTACGGGCCCCACATCACTGGGGCCGGATAGGCTGGTCCACTACGGGCCCCACATCACTGGGGCCGGATAGGCTGGTCCTCTACGGGGGCCCGCATCACTGGGGCCGGATAGGCTGGTCCTCTACGGGGCCCCACATCACTGGGGCCGGATAGGCTGGTCCTCTACGGGCCCCACATCACTGGGGCCGGATAGGCTGGTCCACTACGGGCCCCACATCACTGGGGGCCGGATAGGGTGGTCCTCTACGGGGCCCCACATCACTGGGGCCGGATAGGCTGGTCCTCTACGGGGCCCCACATCACTGGGGCCGGATAGGCTGGTCCTCTACGGGGCCCCACATCACTGGGGCCGGATAGGCTGGTCCACTACGGGCCCCACATCACTGGGGCCGGATAGGCTGGTCCACTACGGGCCCCACATCACTGGGGCCGGATAGGCTGGTCCTCTACGGGGCCCCACATCACTGGGGCCGGATAGGCTGGTCCACTACGGGCCCCACATCACTGGGGCCGGATAGGCTGGTCCTCTACGGGGCCCCACATCACTGGGGCCGGATAGGCTGGTCCTCTACGGGGGCCCGCATCACTGTGGGCCGGATAGGCTGGTCCACTACGGGCCCCACATCACTGGGGCCGGATAGGCTGGTCCTCTACGGGCCCCACTTCACCGGGGCCGGATAGGCTGGTCCTCTGCGGGCCCCACATCACTGGGGGCCGGATAGGCTGGTCCTCTACGGGGGCCCGCATCACTGGGGGCCGGATAGGGTGGTCCACTACGGGCCCCACATCACTGGGGCCGGATAGGCTGGTCCTCTACGGGCCCCACATCACTGGGGCCGGATAGGCTGGTCCTCTACGGGCCCCACATCACTGGGGGCCGGATAGGCTGGTCCACTACGGGCCCCACATCACTGGGGCCGGATAGGCTGGTCCTCTACGGGCCCCACATCACTGGGGGCCGGATAGGCTGGTCCACTACGGGCCCCACATCACTGGGGCCGGATAGGCTGGTCCTCTACGGGCCCCACATCACTGGGGCCGGATAGGCTGGTCCACTACGGGCCCCACATCACTGGGGGCCGGATAGGGTGGTCCTCTACGGGCCCCACATCACTGGGGCCGGATAGGCTGGTCCTCTACGGGCCCCACATCACTGGGGCCGGATAGGCTGGTCCACTACGGGCCCCACATCACTGGGGCCGGATAGGCTGGTCCTCTACGGGCCCCACATCACTGGGGGCCGGATAGGCTGGTCCTCTACGGGCCCCACATCACTGGGGGCCGGATAGGCTGGTCCTCTACGGGCCCCACATCACTGGGGGCCGGATAGGCTGGTCCTCTACGGGCCCCACATCACTGGGGCCGGATTGGCTGGTCCTCTACGGGCCCCACATCACTGGGAGCCGGATAGGCTGGTCCTCTACGGGCCCCACATCACTGGGGGCCGGATAGGCTGGTCCTCTACGGGCCCCACATCACTGGGGGCCGGATAGGCTGGTCCTCTACGGGCCCCACATCACTGGGGCCGGATAGGCTGGTCCTCTACGGGGCCCCACATCACTGGGGCCGGATAGGCTGGTCCACTACGGGCCCCACATCACTGGGGCCGGATAGGCTGGTCCTCTACGGGCCCCACATCACTGGGGGCCGGATAGGCTGGTCCTCTACGGGCCCCACATCACTGGGGCCGGATAGGCTGGTCCACTACGGGGCCCCACATCACTGGGGCCGGATAGGCTGGTCCTCTACGGACCCACATTACTGGGGCCGGATAGGCTGGTCCACTACGGGGACCCACATCACTGGGGCCGGATAGGCTGGTCCACTACGGGGCCCCACATCACTGGGGCCGGATAGGCTGGTCCTCTACGGAACCACATCACTGGGGCCGGATAGGCTGGTCCTCTACGGGCCCCACATCACTGGGGGCCGGATAGGCTGGTCCTCTACGGGCCCCACATCACTGGGGGCCGGATAGGCTGGTCCTCTACGGGCCCCACATCACTGGGGCCGGATAGGCTGGTCCTCTACGGGGCCCCACATCACTGGGGCCGGATAGGCTGGTCCACTACGGGCCCCACATCACTGGGGCCGGATAGGCTGGTCCTCTACGGGCCCCACATCACTGGGGGCCGGATAGGCTGGTCCTCTACGGGCCCCACATCACTGGGGCCGGATAGGCTGGTCCACTACGGGGCCCCACATCACTGGGGCCGGATAGGCTGGTCCTCTACGGACCCACATTACTGGGGCCGGATAGGCTGGTCCACTACGGGGACCCACATCACTGGGGCCGGATAGGCTGGTCCACTACGGGGCCCCACATCACTGGGGTCGGATAGGCTGGTCCTCTACGGACCCACATTACTGGGGCCGGATAGGCTGGTCCTCTACGGGGCCCCACATCAATGGGGCCGGATAGGCTGGTCCACTACGGGACCCACATCACTGGGGCCGGATAGGCTGGTCCTCTACGGACCCACATTACTGGGGCCGGATAGGCTGGTCCACTACGGGGACCCACATCACTGGGGCCGGATAGGCTGGTCCACTACGGGGACCCACATCACTGGGGCCGGATAGGCTGGTCCACTACGGGCCCCACATCACTGGGGCCGGATAGGCTGGTCCTCTACGGGCCCCACATCACTGGGGGCCGGATAGGCTGGTCCTCTACGGGCCCCACATCACTGGGGGCCGGATAGGCTGGTCCTCTACGGGCCCCACATCACTGGGGGCCGGATAGGCTGGTCCTCTACGGGCCCCACATCACTGGGGCCGGATTGGCTGGTCCTCTACGGGCCCCACATCACTGGGAGCCGGATAGGCTGGTCCTCTACGGGCCCCACATCACTGGGGGCCGGATAGGCTGGTCCTCTACGGGCCCCACATCACTGGGGGCCGGATAGGCTGGTCCTCTACGGGCCCCACATCACTGGGGCCGGATAGGCTGGTCCTCTACGGGGCCCCACATCACTGGGGCCGGATAGGCTGGTCCACTACGGGCCCCACATCACTGGGGCCGGATAGGCTGGTCCTCTACGGGCCCCACATCACTGGGGGCCGGATAGGCTGGTCCTCTACGGGCCCCACATCACTGGGGCCGGATAGGCTGGTCCACTACGGGGCCCCACATCACTGGGGCCGGATAGGCTGGTCCTCTACGGACCCACATTACTGGGGCCGGATAGGCTGGTCCACTACGGGGACCCACATCACTGGGGCCGGATAGGCTGGTCCACTACGGGGCCCCACATCACTGGGGCCGGATAGGCTGGTCCTCTACGGAACCACATCACTGGGGCCGGATAGGCTGGTCCTCTACGGGCCCCACATCACTGGGGGCCGGATAGGCTGGTCCTCTACGGGCCCCACATCACTGGGGGCCGGATAGGCTGGTCCTCTACGGGCCCCACATCACTGGGGCCGGATAGGCTGGTCCTCTACGGGGCCCCACATCACTGGGGCCGGATAGGCTGGTCCACTACGGGCCCCACATCACTGGGGCCGGATAGGCTGGTCCTCTACGGGCCCCACATCACTGGGGGCCGGATAGGCTGGTCCTCTACGGGCCCCACATCACTGGGGCCGGATAGGCTGGTCCACTACGGGGCCCCACATCACTGGGGCCGGATAGGCTGGTCCTCTACGGACCCACATTACTGGGGCCGGATAGGCTGGTCCACTACGGGGACCCACATCACTGGGGCCGGATAGGCTGGTCCACTACGGGGCCCCACATCACTGGGGTCGGATAGGCTGGTCCTCTACGGACCCACATTACTGGGGCCGGATAGGCTGGTCCTCTACGGGGCCCCACATCAATGGGGCCGGATAGGCTGGTCCACTACGGGACCCACATCACTGGGGCCGGATAGGCTGGTCCTCTACGGACCCACATTACTGGGGCCGGATAGGCTGGTCCACTACGGGGACCCACATCACTGGGGCCGGATAGGCTGGTCCACTACGGGGACCCACATCACTGGGGCCGGATAGGCTGGTCCACTACGGGACCCACATTACTGGGGCCGGATAGGGTGGTCCTCTACGGACCCACATCACTGGGGCCGGATAGGCTGGTCCTCTACGGACCCACATTACTGGGGCCGGATAGGCTGGTCCACTACGGGGCCCCACATCACTGGGGCCGGATAGAGTGGTCCTCTACGGGGCCCCACATCACTGGGGCCGGATAGGGTGGTCCTCTATGGGGGCCCGCATCACTGGGGCCGGATAGGGTGGTCCTCTACGGGGCCCCACATCACTGGGGCCGGATTGGCTGGTCCTCTACGGGGGCCCGCATCACTGGGGCCGGATAGGCTGGTCCTCTACGGGGGCCCGCGTCACTGGGGCCGGATAGGGTGGTCCACTACGGGGGCCCGCATCACTGGGGCCGGATAGGCTGGTCCTCTACGGGGGCCCGCGTCACTGGGGCCGGATAGGCTGGTCCTCTACGGGGGCCCGCGTCACTGGGGCCGGATAGGCTGGTCCTCTACGGGGGCCCGACATCACGATCTCTTTCGCGTTGTCTATTTATACGGACATCAGGAGACCTTTCTGGCGGAGGTCCAGTACTCGGGGAATGTCTTGTCCTCTGTGACTCTCTTCTGCTTCCCTGTGAGCTCTGAGGTACAGCTCTCTGTGTCCCCTTGTCTTGGTCCCGCCCCTTGTGTGTCCCCCTTGTGTGTCCCCTTGCCTGGTCCCGCCCCTTGTGTGTCCCCTTGTCGTGGTCCCGCCCCTTGTGTGTCCCCTTGTCTTGGTCCCACCCCTTGTGTGTCCCCTTGTCTTGGTCCCACCCCTTGTGTGTCCCCCTTGTGTGTCCCCTTGTCCTGGTCCCACCCCTTGTGTCCCCTTGTCCTGGTCCCACTCCTTGTGTCCCCTTGTCCTGGTCCCACCCCTTGTGTGTCCCCTTGTCCTGGTCCCGCCCCTTGTGTGTCCCCTTGTCCTGGTCCCACCCCTTGTGTGTCCCCTTGTCCTGGTCCCACCCCTTGTGTGTCCCCTTGTCCTGGTCCCACCCCTTGTGTGTCCCCTTGTCCTGGTCCCACCCCTTGTGTCCCCTTGTCCTGGTCCCACCCCTTGTGTGTCCCCTTGTCCTGGTCCCACCCCTTGTGTGTCCCCTTGTCCTGGTCCCACCCCTTGTGTGTCCCCTTGTCCTGGTCCCACCCCTTGTGTGTCCCCTTGTCCTGGTCCCACCCCTTGTGTGTCCCCTTGTCCTGGTCCCACCCCTTGTGTGTCCCCTTGTCCTGGTCCCACCCCTTGTGTGTCCCCCTTGTCCTGGTCCCGCCCCTTATGTGTCCCCCTTGTGTGTCCCCTTGTCCTGGTCCCGCCCCTTGTGTGTTCCCTTGTCCTGGTCCCACCCCTTGTGTGTCCCCTTGTCCTGGTCCCGCCCCTTGTGTGTCCCCTTGTCCTGGTCCCACCCCTTGTGTGTCCCCTTGTCCTGGTCCCACCCCTTGTGTGTCCCCTTGTCCTGGTCCCACCCCTTGTGTGTCCCCTTGTCCTGGTCCCACCCCTTGTGTGTTCCCTTGTCCTGGTCCCGCCCCTTGTGTGTCCCCTTGTCCTGGTCCCACCCCTTGTGTGTCCCCTTGTCCTGGTCCCACCCCTTGTGTGTCCCCCTTGTCCTGGTCCCGCCCCTTATGTGTCCCCCTTGTGTGTCCCCTTGTCCTGATCCCACCCCTTGTGTCCCCTTGTCCTGGTCCCACCCCTTGTGTGTCCCCCTTGTCCTGGTCCCGCCCCTTATGTGTCCCCCTTGTGTGTCCCCTTGTCCTGGTCCCACCCCTTGTGTGTCTCCCTTGTCCTGGTCCCGCCCCTTATGTGTCCCCCTTGTCCTGATCCCACCCCTTGTGTCCCCTTGTCCTGGTCCCACCCCTTGTGTGTCCCCTTGTCCTGGTCCCACCCCTTGTGTCCCCTTGTCCTGGTCCCGCCCCTTATGTGTCCCCCTTGTCCTGATCCCACCCCTTGTGTCCCCTTGTCCTGGTCCCACCCCTTGTGTGTCCCCTTGTCCTGGTCCCCCCCCTTGTGTCCCCTTGTCCTGGTCCCCCCCCCTTGTGTCCCCTTGTCCTGGTCCCACCCCTTGTGTGTCCCCTTGTCCTGGTCCCACCCCTTGTGTGTCCCCTTGTCCTGGTCCCACCCCTTGTGTGTCCCCTTGTCCTGGTCCCACCCCTTGTGTGTCCCCTTGTCCTGGTCCCACCCCTTGTGTGTCCCCTTGTCCTGGTCCCACCCCTTGTGTGTCCCCTTGTCCTGGTCCCACCCCTTGTGTGTCCCCCTTGTCCTGGTCCCGCCCCTTATGTGTCCCCCTTGTGTGTCCCCTTGTCCTGGTCCCGCCCCTTGTGTGTTCCCTTGTCCTGGTCCCACCCCTTGTGTGTCCCCTTGTCCTGGTCCCGCCCCTTGTGTGTCCCCTTGTCCTGGTCCCACCCCTTGTGTGTCCCCTTGTCCTGGTCCCACCCCTTGTGTCCCCTTGTCCTGGTCCCACCCCTTGTGTGTCCCCTTGTCCTGGTCCCACCCCTTGTGTCCCCTTGTCCTGGTCCCCCCCCTTGTGTCCCCTTGTCCTGGTCCCCCCCCCTTGTGTCCCCTTGTCCTGGTCCCACCCCTTGTGTGTCCCCTTGTCCTGGTCCCACCCCTTGTGTGTCCCCTTGTCCTGGTCCCACCCCTCGTGTGTCCTCTATCAGGGGGTTGGGGATTTTATAAAACTTGGTTACTGAACCAAACTGATACTTGCTTACCAACGAGGCGATCCCAACCACTCCTTAATAAAAATATGACTGACCGCGGCATCCACAATTCCTCCACCGTCAGTCGACCAGCAATGGACACTGGAGTGCTTGCAAATTGATGGAAGATCGCTGTTGTTCTCGGAGAGGGTCTCAGTTCCACCTTTATTCAATGGTGTGGCTTCAAACTGACCTAAGTGGTCATGATTGTACACCCCACTCGAGACACCGTGACTCCCCCATACTCTCCTAAATATGGAATGATCTCCTAAATCTCCATTTATGAGTTATTGTCCACTGTTACCCAATTTGCAACCGTCTCTCTCTCTCATTATCCAGGAAGCCTCACCAGGACAAAGGCAAAAATCAGCTGTTAACATACAAACATTTATTACATGCAAACAAATACAAGAAAATATATATATATATATATATATATATATATATATATATATATATATATATATATATATATATATATATATATATATATATATAATATGTCGTACCTAGTAGCCAGAACGCACTTCTCAGCCTACTATGCAAGGCCCGGTTTGCCTAATAAGCCAAGTTTTCATGAATTAATTGTTTTTCGACTACCTAACCTACCTAACCTAACTTTTTCGGCTACCTAACCTAACCTAACCTATAAAGATAGGTTAGGTTAGGTAGGGTTGGTTAGGTTTGGTCATATATCTACGTTAATTTTAACTCCAATAAAAAAAATTGACCTCATACATAATGAAATGGGTAGCTTTATCAATTCATAAGAAAAAAATTAGAGAAAATATATTAATTCAGGAAAACTTGGCTTATTAGGCAAATCTGGGCCTTGCATAGTAGGCCAAAAAGTGCGTTCTGGCTACTAGGTACGACATATATATATATATATATATATATATATATATATATATATATATATATATATATATTTATATATATATATTAAGATAGTACTACCGTGCAGCCACCCTAGGCTGCTACCAACCGATAACACTCCAATATTCCCTTTGGTCTCAATCCAATAACCATATTAGGCTGCTGCTCAATCTTCAGGTCACAACCTACTGTTTGGGGTTGAAATACCTGGTACAACTATATATATGTATATCTATCTCCAACAAGAAAAATAAATCAATCTCTCACCTAACACTGTGCCTTTCATGCCAATATGCAATCAAGTACTCCCCTCAAACATCTCAATGTGTCCATATCGAATACTAGCGAATATTCTATCAACTAATTAAATGAGCTTGCCACAGAATTCGGGATGTGAGGGCGCTTCAAGATGGCGTTGGCCACCCAACAAAATCATTTTAGGACTTCCTCTCACAGCTCCACTCCTCCTGACTTGAGCACACAAAGTCGCCTGGCAGGCTCCACACAGAAATACCTGCTTACTCTCCTCCACTCGAGGATATAAGACATTAGATTCCCACACGACTACCCACTAGGCTCTAGGTCGTTTCTAATATTTTCATAATCACTGAGAAATGATGTGTGTCGCATCCTCGGCAGCTTCCTCACCAGTTATACGCTGTAGCCTTCACTTAAACACTTTATCCAGAACTTTATTCTTCTATCTTCCCAGGACACAGTGACACACGTCCATTCCTGACTATGGTAACTCAATTGATGTGTTACAATGTCCGCCAGCGTCACGTTACATCACAAAATGTCATCTTATTCCCACTATCATAAGATGCTCATCCTCTGCTTGTATGCTTTTAAGTTACTCACTGACATTTACTTAATATATTTCCTTCCTCTGACATTGTATCTCTGGTCAGGTGTGTAGGATAACTCTCACCTGGTAGACTCGCTTCATCAGGCTTCGTGGGGTCATAACACCCTTTGTCCTGGTCCTACCCCCCCTCATGTCTTCTTGTCCTGGTCCTACCCCCCTCATGTCTTCTTGTCCTGGTTCCACCCCTTGTGTCCCTTTGTCCTGGTCCCACTCTCTTGTGTGTCCCTTTGTCCTGGTCCCACTCTCTTGTGTGTCCCTTTGTCCTGGTCCCACTCTCTTGTGTGTCCCTTTGTCCTGGTCCCACTCTCTTGTGTGTCCCTTTGTCCTGGTCCCACTCTCTTGTGTGTCCCTTTGTCCTGGTCCCACTCTCTTGTGTGTCCCTTTGTCCTGGTCCCACTCTCTTGTGTGTCCCCTTGTCCTGGTCCCACTCTCTTGTGTGTCCCTTTGTCCTGGTCCCACTCTCTTGTGTGTCCCCTTGTCCTGGTCCCACTCTCTTGTGTGTCCCTTTGTCCTGGTCCCACTCTCTTGTGTGTCCCCTTGTCCTGGTCCCACTCTCTTGTGTGTCCCTTTGTCCTGGTTCCACTCTCTTGTGTGTCCCCTTGTCCTGGTCCCACTCTCTTGTGTGTCCCCTTGTCCTGGTCCCACTCTCTTGTGTTTCCCCTTGTCCTGGTCCCACTCTCTTGTGTGTCCCTTTGTCCTGGTTCCACTCTCTTGTGTGTCCCCTTGTCCTGGTCCCACTCTCTTGTGTGTCCCCTTGTCCTGGTCCCACTCTCTTGTGTGTCCCCTTGTCCTGGTCCCACTCTCTTGTGTGTCCCCTTGTCCTGGTCCCACTCTCTTGTGTGTCCCCTTGTCCTGGTTCCACTCTCTTGTGTGTCCCCTTGCCCTGGTCCCACTCTCTTGTGTGTCCCCTTGTCCTGGTCCCACTCTCTTGTGTGTCCCCTTGTCCTGGTCCCACTCTCTTGTGTGTCCCCTTGTCCTGGTCCCACTCTCTTGTGTGTCCCCTTGTCCTGGTCCCACTCTCTTGTGTGTCCCCTTGTCCTGGTCCCACTCTCTTGTGTGTCCCCTTGTCCTGGTCCCACTCTCTTGTGTGTCCCCTTGTCCTGGTCCCACTCTCTTGTGTGTCCCCTTGTCCTGGTCCCACTCTCTTGTGTGTCCCCTTGTCCTGGTCCCACTCTCTTGTGTGTCCCCTTGTCCTGGTCCCACTCTCTTGTGTGTCCCCTTGTCCTGGTCCCACTCTCTTGTGTGTCCCCTTGTCCTGGTCCCACTCTCTTGTGTGTCCCCTTGTCCTGGTCCCACTCTCTTGTGTGTCCCCTTGTCCTGGTCCCACTCTCTTGTGTGTCCCCTTGTCCTGGTCCCACTCTCTTGTGTGTCCCCTTGTCCTGGTCCCACTCTCTTGTGTGTCCCCTTGTCCTGGTCCCACTCTCTTGTGTGTCCCCTTGTCCTGGTCCCACTCTCTTGTGTGTCCCCTTGTCCTGGTCCCACTCTCTTGTGTGTCCCCTTGTCCTTGTCCCTCTCTCTTGTGTGTCCCCTTGTCCTGGTCCCACTCTCTTGTGTGTCCCCTTGTCCTGGTCCCACTCTCTTGTGTGTCCCCTTGTCCTGGTCCCACTCTCTTGTGTGTCCCCTTGTCCTGGTCCCACTCTCTTGTGTGTCCCCTTGTCCTGGTCCCACTCTCTTGTGTGTCCCCTTGTCCTGGTCCCACTCTCTTGTGTGTCCCCTTGTCCTGGTCCCACTCTCTTGTGTGTCCCCTTGTCCTGGTCCCACTCTCTTGTGTGTCCCCTTGTCCTGGTTCCACTCCTAGTCTGCCATCTTGTTCTGGAGCCAGATTCACGAAGCACTTACGCACGTACTTAGGAACGTTTTCCTTCTTAGCATCTTCGTAACGGCTACGTCGGTATTCAGATAGGCATTTAAATGTGAAAATCTCCGTAAGTAAACAGCTTCACTCTAAGAGCGGTCTCGACCACTCGTAGCTTTACATAAACTGGATATAACTCAATTTTTCTCTACTACACAAATGGGAGGATCGATTTTCTTATAAACAAACATTTTAGCTGGCGAGTTTCAAGACGGAGTCCTTCGTGTTAACTATATATGCATTCTCTGCTTGACACTTGTAGTAAATATGTATTTTATGATATTAGAATTGGTTTTATAATAGCAAGATATTATACCAGTAGTTATTAAGTAAATAAACACTGGTGAACATAAAATATGAGAGAAGGTGATGATCCCGGTCTGGTGGGAGCATTTACTATCACCAAATGCCCCTGTTCACCTAGCAATAAGTATAGCTAGGGGGTGTACCTTAGCTATACATACCCATTTTTAATTTATTTTGTTTGGTTTTATTTTTAAATTAAATCTGGGCGAGACATAAAAGAAAAGTATTCTGCACAAATGATGTTAGGTTAGGAGAAGGGTAAAAACTTTAAAACTCTTGTCATTGAATACTTAGGCCTATAATTATGACTATATGGACTATTATGGCCTGTTAAAAAAGGAGAGGGGAAAGTAGGGGTCCAAGACCCCTTCCTGTTACACAATTTGGCTGTGTAACAATAATTATCAAAGGAAGGCACCAAGCCGGGAAGGCTGTGTAGCAGTATTGTGTGTAACAATAAACCTAATTTTTTAACAGATAATGCACCTGTGAGTAAAACAAATCTTATCAGCTGTAAAAATATTGATCCAGTTATTTAAATAACAAATATAATGAAACAAATATTTATGGGTTGTTTAAACTATCTTTTCTGCCGTATATCCAAAGAAGTGAAAAATTGAGACATATTGCACTATTTAATTATTCAAAAGAAATATAGTGCAGAATTATTAACATTGTTGTCGTCATTTCATTTTCTAGTGTGTGATTTGGTCAACATTACTAACATTACATATCAATATGAGATCTAAATGATCCATTTAATAAGGATAATAATGGTAATAATAATAATACAAGCTATAATTTAAGACCTTTATTACTGATTTCTTTTAATCAACAAGCTTAGGTATACACAGCAATGTGCTGCTACTCTATTCTATATGAAAGATTACAGTGTAGATCATAAACCAGCTACAAGCTCATCCAACATCCTCACCTCACAGGACGGCCAGTCATACATGGCATCAGGAGAGAACAAGAAATGTAAGGCTGATCTATTAGCCTCCACTGGCAAAATCTGGGTACAGCACAAGAATATCTTCCAATATTCCTGAGTGTATGAAGTAATTACAGAGCTCAAAGTACCTCACACCATTGGGTATGAAGTCACTGATAACAGGACAATCACAGATATAGTGTTGGAGAGTATGCCCTCTCAAGTAGGACTGAAAATAGATTTTTTTTTTTTTACCTAGAGGGTTATAAACCCATGGAACCGCCTACCCGCTGAAGCCGTAAATGACAAAATCCAGCTAGAAAATATAATGAGGCCAATTGCGGGACTCTGAACAAGCCGCCGGCTTTCTGTCCTCGTCGAGGCCACTAGATAATTAGTGGCCCTTGGGTAAATTCAGGTAAATATATACAATAATTGTCAGCACAGTTCCTCAATCTCCCGAGCAACAAGGAAAGCTACACAATATCTCTTAGAATTACATAGGTAAATAAAAATTGTAACAATTGTAACATATTTCTTTACAACAATGTCGGTGCTGACTGAAGAAGTTGAAAAAATACATAGTTTTACTTCGAAATATACTAATTTTATAAGAAAATTTGACGTATATAGATGGCAAGTGAGCTCCGATAAGCCAGTGTCGTGATTGGCTAAAATCTTTAAGATGAAGAATGTTGCCTCCTCTCTGACTGGCCAAACGAAAAACCCTAGTGACATCTAGCGAGACCTGGGTGAACTGCTTGAAATCTTCGTAAGTACACTTTTCTGAATCGTACTTTGGCACGTTCGTGATTCTGGTAAGCTGCGTCCTCAATCTGAAGCCCGATGATGTATGGATGCTTGCAGGATTGTGAGAATTAAAAAGAAAGTTTGAGAAAACCTTAATTGCTGCCAGTGAATCTAATATGGCGCGAGTCTCCTCCTTCCCTCTCGGGGGCGCGCATGCGCGATAGTTCCCAGTAGGGGGCCCGAGCATAAATTATATTGATTCATTAAATTCTAAATAGGGAAGGAAATGTTTATGACGAATATTTACGTCATATATAAATGCATTATGTGATAATAGAGATTTTCGTAGTGCTAGTCACTTAATGTAGACTGCACAAACAAAACAAAAATCTTTGGAGGTGAAAATTATTTTAGATTATGATATTAGAACAGCTATCTAGCTGGGTAAATAAACTCCAGTAAACTGTAGTATATTAAATAAAGTAAACCTATTAATAAATAATTATCCTTAGTAAAGGAAAGTAAATGGTTGGACTTCTATTAGATCTACAGATATGTGAAAATTTATTCTCCGTGGGTGGCTGACGCAACACTGTCACAATTCTAGGAGAAATTACATGATGTTCCACAACCTAATACAATGAATTCTGTGATACTAAACTATGGATTAGTAATGTTAGTTAATTATGATGCTTAATACAGGAAATACATCCCATTGTAATAAGGATTACTAAATGAGTATTAAATGATCATGAAGCCTAATACAGGAAATACATCGTATTGTATTAGGGATGAGAATAACTGTTGGAAATTTCCAACATGTGTGTCTTCTTGTCCTGGTCCCACTCCATGTGTCTTCTTGTCCTGGTCCCACTCCATGTGTCCCCTAGTCCTGGTCCCACTCCATGTGTCCCCTATTCCTGGTCCCACTCCATGTGTCTTCTTGTCCTGGTCCCACTCCATGTGTCTTCTTGTCCTGGTCCCACTCCATGTGTCCCTAGTCCTGGTCCCACTCCATGTGTCCCCTAGTCCTGGTCCCACTCCATGTGTCCCCTAGTCCTGGTCCCACTCCATGTGTCTTCTTGTCCTGGTCCCACTCCATGTGTCTCCTTGTCCTGGTCCCACTCCATGTGTCTTCTTGTCCTGGTCCCACTCCATGTGTCCCCTAGTCCTGGTCCCACTCCATGTGTCCCCTAGTCCTGGTCCCACTCCATGTGTCTTCTTGTCCTGGTCCCACTCCATGTGTCCCCTAGTCCTGGTCCCACTCCATGTGTCTTCTTGTCCTGGTCCCACTCCATGTGTCCCCTAATAATGGTCCCACTCCATGTGTCCCGTAGTCCTGGTCCCACTCCATGTGTCTTCTTGTCCTGGTCCCACTCCATGTGTCTCCTTGTCCTGGTCCCACTCCATGTGTCCCCTAGTCCTGGTCCCACTCCATGTGTCCCCTAGTCCTGGTCCCACTCCATGTGTCCCCTAGTCCTGGTCCCACTCCATGTGTCTTCTTGTCCTGGTCCCACTCCATGTGTCCCCTAGTCCTGGTCCCACTCCATGTGTCCCCTAGTCCTGGTCCCACTCCATGTGTCCCCTAGTCCTGGTCCCACTCCATGTGTCTTCTTGTCCTGGTCCCACTCCATGTGTCTCCTTGTCCTGGTCCCACTCCATGTGTCCCCTAGTCCTGGTCCCACTCCATGTGTCCCCTAGTCCTGGTCCCACTCCATGTGTCCCCTAGTCCTGGTCCCACTCCATGTGTCTTCTTGTCCTGGTCCCACTCCATGTGTCCCCTAGTCCTGGTCCCACTCCATGTGTCCCCTAGTCCTGGTCCCACTCCATGTGTCCCCTAGTCCTGGTCCCACTCCATGTGTCTTCTTGTCCTGGTCCCACTCCATGTGTCCCCTAGTCCTGGTCCCACTCCATGTGTCCCCTGGCGTTCCCTGGGGTCCTCCTGGCGTCCCCTGGGGTCCTCCTGGCGTCTCCTGGGGTTCTAGGGTCCCCTGGGGTCCTCCTGGTGTCACATGGGGTCCTCCTGGCGTCCCCTGGGGTCCTAGGGTCCCCTGTGGTCCTCCTGGCGTCCCATGGGGTCCTCCTGGCGTCCCATGGGGTCCTCCTAGCGTCCCCTGGGGTCCTCCTGGCGTCCCCTGGGGTCCTCCTGGCGTCCCCTGGGGTCCTCCTGGCGTCCCCTGGGGTCCTCCTGGCGTCCCCTGGGGTCCTCCTGGCGTCCCCTGGGGTTCTAGGGTCGCCTGGGGTCCTCCTGGTGTCACATGGGGTCCTCCTGGCGTCCCCTGGGGTCCTAGGGTCCCCTGTGGTCCTCCTGGCGTCCCATGGGGTCCTCCTGGGGTCCCCTGGGGTCCTGGCGTCCCCTGGGGTCCTGGCGTCCCCTGGGGTCCTCCTGGCGTCCCCTGGGGTCCTCCTGGCGTCCCCTGGGGTCCTCCTGGCGTCCCTGTGGTCCTCCTGGCGTCCCCTGTGGTCCTCCTGGCGTCCCATGGGGTCCTCTTGGCGTCCCATGGGGTCCTCCTAGCGTCCCCTGGGGTCCTCCTGGCGTCCCCTGGGGTCCTCCTGGCGTCCCCTGGGGTTCTAGGGTCGCCTGGGGTCCTCCTGGTGTCACATGGGGTCCTCCTGGCGTCCCCTGGGGTCCTAGGGTCCCCTGTGGTCCTCCTGGCGTCCCATGGGGTCCTCCTGGGGTCCCCTGGGGTCCTGGCGTCCCCTGGGGTCCTCCTGGCGTCCCCTGGGGTCCTGGCGTCCCCTGGGATCCTCCTGGCGTCCCCTGGGGTCCTCCTGGCGTCCCCCGGGGTCCTCCTGGCGTCCCCCGGGGTCCTCCTGGCGTCCCCTGTGGTCCTCCTGGCGTCCCCTGTGGTCCTCCTGGCGTCCCCTGGGGTCCTCCTGGCGTCCCCTGGGGTCCTCCTGGCGTCCCCTGTGGTCCTCCTGGCGTCCCCTGTGGTCCTCCTGGCGTCCCCTGGGGTCCTCCTGGCGTCCCCTGGGGTCCTCCTGGCGTCCCCTGGGGTCCTGGCGTCCCCTGGGGTCCTCCTGGCGTCCCCTGGGGTCCTCCTGGCGTCCCCTGGGGTCCTCCTGGCGTCCCCTGGGGTCCTAGGGTCCCCTGTGGTCCTCCTGGCGTCCCATGGGGTCCTCTTGGCGTTTCCTGGGGTCCTGGCGTCCCCTGGGGTCCTCCTGGCGTCCCCTGGGGTCCTGGCGTCCCCTGGGATCCTGGCGTCCCCTGGGGTCCTCCTGGCGTCCCCTGGGGTCCTGGCGTCCCCTGTGGTCCTCCTGGCGTCCCCTGGGGTCCTAGCGTCCCCTGGGGTCCTCCTGGCGTCACCTGGGGTCCTGGCGTTCCCTGGCGTCCTCCTAGCGTCCCCTGGGGTCCTCCTGGCGTCCCCTGTGGTCCTCCTGGCGTCCCCTGGGGTCCTGGCGTCCCCTGGGGTCCTCCAGGCGTCCCCTGGGGTCCTCCTGGCGTCCCCTGGGGTCCTCCTGGCGTCCCCTGGGGTCTTCCTGGCGTCCCCTGTGGTCCTCCTGGCGTCCCCTGGGGTCCTCCTGGCGTCCCCTGGGGTCCTCCTGGCGTCACCTGGGGTCCTGGCGTTCCCTGGGGTCCTCCTAGCGTCCCCTGGGGTCCTCCTGGCGTCCCCTGTGGTCCTCCTGGCGTCCCCTGGGGTCCTCCAGGGTTCCCTGGGGTCCTCCTGGCGTCCCCTGGGGTCCTCCTGGCGTCCCCTGGGGTCTTCCTGGCGTCCCCTGGGGTCCTCCTGGCGTCCCCTGGGGTCCTGGCGTCCCCTGTGGTCCTGGCGTCCCCTGGGGTCCTGGCGTCCCCTGGGGTCCTCCTGGCGTCCCCTGGGGTCCTCCTGGCGTCCCCTTGGGTCCTCCTGGCGTCCCCTAGGGTCCTCCTAGGGTCCCCTGAGGTCCTCCTGGCGTCCCCTTGGGTCCTCCTGGCGTCCCCTTGGGTCCTCCTGGCGTCCCCTAGGGTCCTCCTAGGGTCCCCTGAGGTCCTCCTGGCGTCCCCTTGGGTCCTCCAGGCGTCCCCTTGGGTCCTCCTGGCGTCCCCTAGGGTCCTCCTGGGGTCCCCTGTGGTTCTGCTGGCGTCCCCTGGGGTCCTCCTGGCGTCCCCTAGGGTCCTCCTGGGGTCCTCCTGGGGTCCCCTGTGGTCCTGCTGGCGTCCCCTGGGGTCCTAGGGTCCCCTGGCGTCCCCTTGGGTCCTCCTGGCGTCCCCTGGGGTCCTCCTGGCGTCCCCTTAGGTCCTCCTGGCGTCCCCTTGGGTCCTCCTGGCGTCCCCTTGGGTCCTCCTGGCGTCCCCTTGGGTCCTCCTGGCGTCCCCTGGGGTCCTCCTGGCGTCCCCTGGGGTCCTCCTGGGGTCCCCTAAGGTCCCCCTGGCGTCCCCTGGGGTCCTCCTGGGGTCCCCTGGGGTCCTGCTACACGAGTCTGGCCACGGGAATCATGGTGGCACCACCAGTGGCCTCAGTTAACGTCTAAATGGCAGCAGGGTGCACACGGCGTCCCTCAAGGTCACCTGTGACACACACACACACAGGCAGGCTGACGCCATACACAGTTTCAAATGTAGATATGATAGAAGCCTTATAGGCTCAGGAACCTGTACACCAGTTGATTGACGGTTGAGAGGCGGGACCAAAGAGCCAGAGCTCAATCCCTCGCAAGCACAATTAGGTGAGGACACAGGCACGCGCTGAGCTGTTGGGTGTATCTTGAACACCGAGTCAGTTATCCTTGACGGCGTCCGCTGAGTGCACCCTCTCCTGCACGCTTAGAAGCACGCACTCGTCTGTGGCACTCGTCTGTGGCACTCGTCTGTGGCACTCGTCTCTGGGGCACTCGTCTCTGAGGCACTCGTCTGTGTGGCACTCGTCTGTGGCACTCGTCTCTGGGGCACTCGTCTCTGAGGCACTCGTCTGTGTGGCACTCAAGCCCTATAAGAAGCCCTGCTGTGTTACAGTGTCCATCATTAAATACGGTACATAAATACTGCACTTTGTGAAAGAGGTCAACTTGATGAGGTTATCATGAGCTGTGAGTTGACAGTTGGCAGCCCTGTGCGTTACCTGACGCACAATGAGTAACGGTGTTATCATACCCTGAGTGAACATGTAATGTCGTGTTATCTAAGCCCGCTAACGATGCTCCGCTAACTGCCGCAGACGTGACCAATTTGTGTTAAGGTGAGTGAGACTAACTAGAGTGTAGTCTTATGGCATGTTTCCTACACTAGGATTTAACTACACTACGTCGCTAAACTACGCAGTCAGATGGGGCCAGATTCACAAAAGCACTTACGAACCTGTACATCTTTTCTCAATCTTTGGCGGCTTTGTTTACAATTATTAAACAGTTAATGAGCTCCGAAGCACCAGGAGGCTGTTTATAACAATAACAACAGTTGAATGGGAAGTTTTCATGCTTGTAAACTGTTTAATAAGTGTAACCAAAGCCGTCAAAGACTGAGGAAAGATGTACACGTTCGTAAGTACTTTCGTGAATCTGGCCCCAGAGGGCGCGGGGCAGTGGCGTCGACTGCCAGTTTATTATTAACACAATTGCTTAAACTGGTTTCAGGATTTGACAGGAAAATGAGCGTGAGATAATGGGGGAGGGGGGGAGGGGGTGGGGGGTGTGGAGGAAGGGGGGGGAGGGGGTGGGGGGTATGGAGGAAGGGGGGAGGGGGGGGGGGGGTTAAATTGGAGAAAACTGGTATGAAGCAGCAGCAGTAAGCCTATTGCGCTCTCCCATAGTTCTTGTACGAGTTTACCTCGACATATATCACATTAGTTTACCTTTCTTTACAGTTTACCCTGGACTGCTTTTATTAACTCCGCTTCACCTCACTTTGTTGACATTTATTGTAGTGCTTTTCCTCCCTCGCAAGTATTACGGGCTCGCCATAGACCGTGCTACATGCACATTTCGTTCTGAGTAGCTAACTCTAAAGCTACAGCAACGTTCCTCGCACACCCCCCATCATTTCTCACCCCCACCCCCATCATTTCTCACCCCCACCCCCTCATTTCTCACCCCCACCCCCTCATTTCTCACCCCCACCCCCTCATTTCTCACCCCCACCCCCATCATTTCTCACCCCCACCCCCATCATTTCTCACCCCCACCCCCTCATTTCTCACCCCCACCCCCTCATTTCTCACCCCCACCCCCATCATTTCTCACCCCCACCCCCATCATTTCTCACCCCCACCCCCTCATTTCTCACCCCCACCCCCTCATTTCTCACCCCCACCCCCTGTACTTCCGTCTAGCACAGCACGACTCATCACGTCATTGAAAAAACTCCCATGGAGACTGATAAGTTGGTGCAGCAGGTGTGTGGGGGTTAGTGTGGTTGAGGAAGGTGGTGCACCTGGTGTTGTGTGGGTTAGTGTGGTTGAGGAAGGTGGTGCACCTGGTGTTGTGTGGGTTAGTGTGGTTGAGGAAGGTGGTGCAGCAGGTGTGTGGGGGTTAGTGTGGTTGAGGAAGGTGGTGCACCTGGTGTTGTGTGGGTTAGTGTGGTTGAGGAAGGTGGTGCAGCAGGTGTTGTGTGGGTTAGTGTGGTTGAGGAAGGTGGTGCAGCAGGTGTTGTGTGGGTTAGTGTGGTTGAGGAAGGTGGTGCAGCAGGTGTTGTGTGGGTTAGTGTGGTTGAGGAAGGTGGTGCAGCAGGTGTTGTGTGGGTTAGTGTGGTTGAGGAAGGTGGTGCAGCAGGTGTTGTGTGGGTTAGTGTGGTTGAGGAAGGTGGTGCAGCAGGTGTTGTGTGGGTTAGTGTGGTTGAGGAAGGTGGTGCACCTGGTGTTGTGTGGGTTAGTGTGGTTGAGGAAGGTGGTGCACCTGGTGTTGTGTGGGTTAGTGTGGTTGAGGAAGGTGGTGCAGCAGGTGTTGTGTGGGTTAGTGTGGTTGAGGAAGGTGGTGCAGCAGGTGTTGTGTGGGTTAGTGTGGTTGAGGAAGGTGGTGCAGCAGGTGTTGTGTGGGTTAGTGTGGTTGAGGAAGGTGGTGCACCTGGTGTTGTGTGGGTTAGTGTGGTTGAGGAAGGTGGTGCACCTGGTGTTGTGTGGGTTAGTGTGGTTGAGGAAGGTGGTGCAGCAGGTGTTGTGTGGGTTAGTGTGGTTGAGGAAGGTGGTGCACCTGGTGTTGTGTGGGTTAGTGTGGTTGAGGAAGGTGGTGCACCTGGTGTTGTGTGGGTTAGTGTGGTTGAGGAAGGTGGTGCAGCAGGTGTTGTGTGGGTTAGTGTGGTTGAGGAAGGTGGTGCACCTGGTGTTGTGTGGGTTAGTGTGGTTGAGGAAGGTGGTGCACCTGGTGTTGTGTGGGTTAGTGTGGTTGAGGAAGGTGGTGCAGCAGGTGTGTGGGGGTTAGTGTGGTTGAGGAAGGTGGTGCACCTGGTGTTGTGTGGGTTAGTGTGGTTGAGGAAGGTGGTGCACCTGGTGTTGTGTGGGTTAGTGTGGTTGAGGAAGGTGGTGCAGCAGGTGTTGTGTGGGTTAGTGTGGTTGAGGAAGGTGGTGCACCTGGTGTTGTGTGGGTTAGTGTGGTTGAGGAAGGTGGTGCAGCAGGTGTTGTGTGGGTTAGTGTGGTTGAGGAAGGTGGTGCAGCAGGTGTTGTGTGGGTTAGTGTGGTTGAGGAAGGTGGTGCACCTGGTGTTGTGTGGGTTAGTGTGGTTGAGGAAGGTGGTGCAGCAGGTGTGTGGGGGTTAGTGTGGTTGAGGAAGGTGGTGCAGCAGGTGTTGTGTGGGTTAGTGTGGTTGAGGAAGGTGGTGCAGCAGGTGTTGTGTGGGTTAGTGTGGTTGAGGAAGGTGGTGCACCTGGTGTTGTGTGGGTTAGTGTGGTTGAGGAAGGTGGTGCACCTGGTGTTGTGTGGGTTAGTGTGGTTGAGGAAGGTGGTGCAGCAGGTGTTGTGTGGGTTAGTGTGGTTGAGGAAGGTGGTGCAGCAGGTGTTGTGTGGGTTAGTGTGGTTGAGGAAGGTGGTGCAGCAGGTGTTGTGTGGGTTAGTGTGGTTGAGGAAGGTGGTGCAGCAGGTGTTGTGTGGGTTAGTGTGGTTGAGGAAGGTGGTGCAGCAGGTGTTGTGTGGGTTAGTGTGGTTGAGGAAGGTGGTGCACCTGGTGTTGTGTGGGTTAGTGTGGTTGAGGAAGGTGGTGCAGCAGGTGTGTGGGGGTTAGTGTGGTTGAGGAAGGTGGTGCAGCAGGTGTTGTGTGGGTTAGTGTGGTTGAGGAAGGTGGTGCAGCAGGTGTTGTGTGGGTTAGTGTGGTTGAGGAAGGTGGTGCACCTGGTGTTGTGTGGGTTAGTGTGGTTGAGGAAGGTGGTGCACCTGGTGTTGTGTGGGTTAGTGTGGTTGAGGAAGGTGGTGCAGCAGGTGTTGTGTGGGTTAGTGTGGTTGAGGAAGGTGGTGCACCTGGTGTTGTGTGGGTTAGTGTGGTTGAGGAAGGTGGTGCAGCAGGTGTTGTGTGGGTTAGTGTGGTTGAGGAAGGTGGTGCAGCAGGTGTTGTGTGGGTTAGTGTGGTTGAGGAAGGTGGTGCAGCAGGTGTTGTGTGGGTTAGTGTGGTTGAGGAAGGTGGTGCACCTGGTGTTGTGTGGGTTAGTGTGGTTGAGGAAGGTGGTGCACCTGGTGTTGTGTGGGTTAGTGTGGTTGAGGAAGGTGGTGCACCTGGTGTTGTGTGGGTTAGTGTGGTTGAGGAAGGTGGTGCAGCAGGTGTTGTGTGGGTTAGTGTGGTTGAGGAAGGTGGTGCACCTGGTGTTGTGTGGGTTAGTGTGGTTGAGGAAGGTGGTGCAGCAGGTGTTGTGTGGGTTAGTGTGGTTGAGGAAGGTGGTGCAGCAGGTGTTGTGTGGGTTAGTGTGGTTGAGGAAGGTGGTGCAGCAGGTGTTGTGTGGGTTAGTGTGGTTGAGGAAGGTGGTGCAGCAGGTGTTGTGTGGGTTAGTGTGGTTGAGGAAGGTGGTGCACCTGGTGTTGTGTGGGTTAGTGTGGTTGAGGAAGGTGGTGCACCTGGTGTTGTGTGGGTTAGTGTGGTTGAGGAAGGTGGTGCAGCAGGTGTTGTGTGGGTTAGTGTGGTTGAGGAAGGTGGTGCAGCAGGTGTTGTGTGGGTTAGTGTGGTTGAGGAAGGTGGTGCACCTGGTGTTGTGTGGGTTAGTGTGGTTGAGGAAGGTGGTGCAGCAGGTGTTGTGTGGGTTAGTGTGGTTGAGGAAGGTGGTGCACCTGGTGTTGTGTGGGTTAGTGTGGTTGAGGAAGGTGGTGCACCAGGTGTTGTGTGGGTTAGTGTGGTTGAGGAAGGTGGTGCACCTGGTGTTGTGTGGGTTAGTGTGGTTGAGGAAGGTGGTGCACCTGGTGTTGTGTGGGTTAGTGTGGTTGAGGAAGGTGGTGCAGCAGGTGTTGTGTGGGTTAGTGTGGTTGAGGAAGGTGGTGCAGCAGGTGTTGTGTGGGTTAGTGTGGTTGAGGAAGGTGGTGCACCAGGTGTTGTGTGGGTTAGTGTGGTTGAGGAAGGTGGTGCAGCAGGTGTTGTGTGGGTTAGTGTGGTTGAGGAAGGTGGTGCACCTGGTGTTGTGTGGGTTAGTGTGGTTGAGGAAGGTGGTGCACCTGGTGTTGTGCAGACAACACATGTTTACGTCATGTGCTGAGTGTGTCCCTCTCTGCCTGCCTCTCTTGATCGCGTCATCAAAACATACCTAGGTTAATGTGAAGCCTATCATGGCGCACCTTCCCAGCGTGGTGTGTGTGTGTGTGTGTGTGTGTGTGTGTGTGTGTGTGTGTGTGTGTGTGTGTGTGTGTGTGTGTGTGTGCGCACGTATGGTTATCTATAACTAATATGAATCACTCATTACAAATCACAATCATGAGGGCTGTAAGTCTTGCTATCTCCTCGTACGCAAGAATGGGTTGACTTGTGAAATACCTGGGTGGGGGTCCCTGCTCTCTAGCGGGCAACTTGCCCACTACACCTGGGTCACCTTCCTTGAATCACGCACCTTCCTTCCCATGCAACTATCCTGTGACGAATAAGCAAATATACAAACATTCATACGCAATACTACTTCTGTATAGCTTGTCTAGCATAGAACACTGGCGTGATTTGCGGTGATAAAACATGACTCGAGTGAAGGGCTCATTCCCTGGGTCTAAAATGGATCACAGGGATGTCATTTGTTCTCTTCTCCAAGAGTAAGGGTACTAGAGGCTAAGGTGTAGGGCAGCAGACATGAGGTAGAGAGAGAGAGAGTTTCTTCAGCTCTTATACCTTACTTATTCCCTCCAGTTAGTATAGGTGAGTTTTGTTATCTTGGGGTAAGATAAGTGTATGGGAAGTGCCACCAGGTGGAGATAGTGGGTTCCCTGGCCCACCCTCCCCCATGCCTGGCCCACCCTCCCCCATGCCTGGCCCACCCTCCCCCATGCCTGGGCCACCCTCCCCCATGCCTGGGCCACCCTCCCCCATGCCTGGCCCACCCTCCCCCATGCCTGGCCCACCCTCCCCCATGCCTGGGCCACCCTCCCTCATGCCTGGCCCACCCTCCCCCATGCCTGGCCCACCCTCCCCCATGCCTGGGCCACCCTCCCCCATGCCTGGGCCACCCTCCCCATGCCTGGCCCACCCTCCCCCATGCCTGGCCCACCCTCCCCCATGCCTGGCCCACCCTCCCCCATGCCTGGGCCACCCTCCCCCATGCCTGGGCCACCCTCCCCCATGCCTGGGCCACCCTCCCCATGCCTGGCCCACCCTCCCCCATGCCTGGGCCACCCTCCCCATGCCTGGGCCACCCTCCACCATGCCTGGCCCACCCTCCCCCATGCCTGGCCCACCCTCCCCCATGCCTGGCCCACCCTCCCCATGCCTGGCCCACCCTCCCCATGCCTGGCCCACCCTCCCCCATGCCTGGCCCACCCTCCCCCATGCCTGGCCCACCCTCCCCCATGCCTGGCCCACCCTCCCCCATGCCTGGCCCACCCTCCCCCATGCCTGGCCCACCCTCCCCCATGCCTGGCCCACCCTCCCCCATGCCTGGGCCACCCTCCCCCATGCCTGGGCCACCCTCCCCATGCCTGGCCCACCCTCCCCCATGCCTGGGCCACCCTCCCCCATGCCTGGGCCACCCTCCCCCATGCCTGGCCCACCCTCCTCCATGCCTGGGCCACCCTCCCCCATGCCTGGGCCACCCTCCCCCATGCCTGGCCCACCCTCCTCCATGCCTGGGCCACCCTCCCCCATGCCTGGCCCATCCTCCTCCATGCCTGGGCCACCCTCCCCCATGCCTGGGCCACCCTCCCCATGCCTGGCCCACCCTCCCCCATGCCTGGCCCACCCTCCTCCATGCCTGGGCCACCCTCCCCCATGCCTGGCCCACCCTCCTCCATGCCTGGCCCACCCTCCTCCATGCCTGGGCCACCCTCCTCCATGCCTGGGCCACCCTCCCCCATGCCTGGGCCACCCTCCCCATGCCTGGGCCACCCTCCCCCATGCCTCGGCCACCCTCCCCCATGCCTGGGCCACCCTCCCCCATGCCTGGGCCACCCTCCCCATGCCAGGGCCACCCTCCCCCATGCCTGGGCCACCCTCCCCAATGCCTGGGCCACCCTCCCCATGCCTGGCCCACCCTCCCCCATGCCTCGGCCACCCTCCCCCATGCCTGGGCCACCCTCCCCCATGCCTGGGCCACCCTCCCCATGCCTTAGCCACCCTCCCCCATGCCTGGGCCACCCTCCCCCATGCCTGGGCCACCCTCCCCATGCCTGGCCCACCCTCCCCCATGCCTGGCCCACCCTCCTCCATGCCTGGGCCACCCTCCCCCATGCCTGGGCCACCCTCCCCATGCCTGGCCCACCCTCCCCCATGCCTGGGCCACCCTCCCCATGCCTGGGCCACCCTCCACCATGCCTGGCCCACCCTCCCCCATGCCTGGCCCACCCTCCCCCATGCCTGGCCCACCCTCCCCATGCCTGGCCCACCCTCCCCATGCCTGGCCCACCCTCCCCCATGCCTGGCCCACCCTCCCCCATGCCTGGCCCACCCTCCCCCATGCCTGGCCCACCCTCCCCCATGCCTGGCCCACCCTCCCCCATGCCTGGCCCACCCTCCCCCATGCCTGGGCCACCCTCCCCCATGCCTGGCCCACCCTCCCCCATGCCTGGGCCACCCTCCCCCATGCCTGGGCCACCCTCCCCCATGCCTGGGCCACCCTCCCCCATGCCTGGCCCACCCTCCTCCATGCCTGGGCCACCCTCCCCCATGCCTGGGCCACCCTCCCCCATGCCTGGCCCACCCTCCTCCATGCCTGGGCCACCCTCCCCCATGCCTGGCCCACCCTCCCCCATGCCTGGCCCACCCTCCTCCATGCCTGGGCCACCCTCCCCCATGCCTGGGCCACCCTCCCCATGCCTGGCCCACCCTCCCCCATGCCTGGCCCACCCTCCTCCATGCCTGGGCCACCCTCCCCCATGCCTGGCCCACCCTCCTCCATGCCTGGGCCACCCTCCTCCATGCCTGGGCCACCCTCCCCCATGCCTGGGCCACCCTCCCCATGCCTGGGCCACCCTCCCCCATGCCTCGGCCACCCTCCCCCATGCCTCGGCCACCCTCCCCCATGCCTGGGCCACCCTCCCCCATGCCTGGGCCACCCTCCCCCATGCCTGGGCCACCCTCCCCCATGCCTGGGCCACCCTCCCCCATGCCTGGGCCACCCTCCTCCATGCCTGGGCCACCCTCCCCATGCCTGGGCCACCCTCCCCCATGCCTCGGCCACCCTCCCCCATGCCTCGGCCACCCTCCCCATGCCTGGGCCACCCTCCCCCATGCCTGGGCCACCCTCCCCATGCCTGGGCCACCCTCCCCATGCCTGGGCCACCCTCCCCATGCCTGGGCCACCCTCCCCCATGCCTGGGCCACCCTCCCCCATGCCTGGGCCACCCTCCCCATGCCTGGGCCACCCTCCCCATGCCTGGCCCACCCTCCCCCATGCCTGGCCCACCCTCCTCCATGCCTGGGCCACCCTCCCCCATGCCTGGCCCACCCTCCTCCATGCCTGGGCCACCCTCCTCCATGCCTGGGCCACCCTCCCCCATGCCTGGGCCACCCTCCCCATGCCTGGGCCACCCTCCCCCATGCCTCGGCCACCCTCCCCCATGCCTCGGCCACCCTCCCCCATGCCTGGGCCACCCTCCCCCATGCCTGGGCCACCCTCCCCCATGCCTGGGCCACCCTCCCCCATGCCTGGGCCACCCTCCCCCATGCCTGGGCCACCCTCCTCCATGCCTGGGCCACCCTCCCCATGCCTGGGCCACCCTCCCCCATGCCTCGGCCACCCTCCCCCATGCCTCGGCCACCCTCCCCATGCCTGGGCCACCCTCCCCCATGCCTGGGCCACCCTCCCCATGCCTGGGCCACCCTCCCCATGCCTGGGCCACCCTCCCCATGCCTGGGCCACCCTCCCCCATGCCTGGGCCACCCTCCCCATGCCTGGGCCACCCTCCCCGTGCCTGGGCCACCCTCCCCGTGCCTGGGCCACCCTCCCCATGCCTGGGCCACCCTCCCCATGCCTGGGTCACCCTCCCCATGCTTGGGCCATCCTCCCCATGCCTGGGCCACCCTCCCCATGCCTGGGTCACCCTCCCCATGCCTGGGCCACCCTCCCCCATGCCTGGGCCACCCTCCCCATGCCTGGGCCACCCTCCCCATGCCTGGGCCACCCTCCCCCATGCCTGGGCCACCCTCCCCCATGCCTGGGCCACCCTCCCCCATGCCTGGGCCACCCTCCCCCATGCCTGGGCCACCCTCCCCATGCCTGGGCCACCCTCCCCATGCCTGGGTCACCCTCCCCATGCCTGGGTCACCCTACCCACGCTTGGGCCATCCTCCCCATGCCTGGGCCACCCTCCCCATGCCTGGGCCACCCTCCCTATGCGTGGCCCATCCTCCCCATGCCTGGGCCACCCTCCCCATGCCTGGGCCACCCTTCCAATGCCTGGCCCACCCTCCCCAATGCCTGGCCCACCCTCCCCAATGCCTGGCTCACCCTCTCCATGCCTGGGCCACCCTCCCTATGCCTGGGCCACCCTCCCTCATGCCTGGGCCACCCTTCCCATGCCTTTCACCAAGGGATCTGTATCACCATACAAATTGTTTACATTTACCCGAGGGCCACGATCTCTAGTGGCTACGACGAGAACAGAAAGCCGGCGGCTTGTCTAAGGTCACTCATTGTTCCTGAGTAATTTTTCCAGCTGGATTTTATACTGAAGTAATGTCTTGGCATTTATGGCTTCCAAAGGTGAAGGATTTGGTGGGTTAATTGCCCTACGGGTCCAACATTGGGGCTCGTTAAGCGTCAAGCTGAAAGGGCTTCAATGATACTAGTTATGTGAGGTAATTAGCATTATATTGGCATGTTTACTCCTGTCTTCTCTGTGTGTGGAGCAGAAGCGACCATGTTGGTTGATAACATGCAAATACTCCACATTTCTCATTCATTTTCCATAAGTTGTATTCAGCACGGCAGATCACCTACATTGTAATGACACAGAGTGAATGGTAATGATATTTAAAGGGGAATTCTGTCATCTAGCATCGTTTGATTATTTCTTTTAGGCACGTTATTATCTGTATATGTCCAATATGTTATGCCTGGTTTATATATGTATATTACATGTGTGTGTAATGTATGTATATATGTATGTATATTTGTGTATTATGTACGTTACAATGGGTGTGTGGTAAATACTGGGAGTGGGGTGTGGGGCGTCACGTACACGGCCCTGGAGCAGATGTGACTGTGGTTGAAGACTGACTCTGGGGGACCTATTTACCTCCTCTCCAGTAATAATTGTTATGGTCGCTGTGTGAGGGTGGCCTTTATAGTGGGGAGTGTGAGTGTGTACTCACCTAGTTGTGCTTGCGAGGGGGTTGAGCTTTGGCTCTTTGGTCCCGCCTCTCAACCGTCAATCAACAGGTGTACAGATTCCTGAGCCTATTGGGCTCAGGAATCTGTACACCTGTTTACGTGTGTGTGTGTTTACGTGTGTATATGTGTGTGTGCGTGTGTGCGTGCGTGTGTGTTTACGTGTGTGTGTGTGAGAGACGGCAGGTCTGGTCTCCGCCAGCGACACCCAACCTTTAAAACGCCAATAGCACTTTGCTGGCCAACAAAGCATTTCCTGAAAAGCTTCTTGACTTGCTCGAACGATTAGTTCCACGCCAAGTGTGCGGACGTCCACTGAATTTGAGTCATTTTCGTTGGTATATTAGTATATAAAGCGTAAGAGTTGAGGAGAAGAGTGGGGTTATTGGGAGGAACTTGTTGGGTGCGCGGAGGGTGTTGGGTGGGGGAGCGCGGCGGCCGGCCCAGGCGGCGGCCCAGGCCGTCGACGCTCAGTGTAAACAAAGACTCGGAGGGGGAAGGACGCGAGCCCAGATCTCGTAGTGTACAAATTTTTGTCTGTGATATTGGAAGGCCGAACGCCTCTAGATCTCTCATGAAACAACATATCTAGACCTCTCCTTTGTGCCATGAGAGGCCACTCGAAAGGAGCATTATAAATCGAGTTGATTTTTTTTGTGTGCATTATTCTCTTGTTATCGACCTTTTGTCTCTATGCCGTCGACGGAGCTCCGTGTCTCTGGCAACGAATTCCTTTATTTCCCTCTTTGTTAAGCCAGACCAAACAACACGACAAGATGCAGTAACTAGTAAACATTTGGCAGGTAGGTCTTGGCCAGCACCACTCTTTGTCTCTCTTAACTCTCGCCTTTTAATGAATATATCGACTTTTTCAATCTTCAATCTTGTAAGACATTCTGTAATGTTTCCAGGGTTCGAGCCCCCGTCTTGCTGTAGATAGTTTGTGTTGTATTTGGGCTTGTAGTGGAGGCTGATATATATATATATAAATATATATATATATATATATATATATATATATATATATATATATATATATATATATATGCAATTGTGAGGCTGGAGCATCTATATACACTTTATGGTGGATGATATTGTGAGGGAGAATGATGATATTTGGTGATGTGATGATGAGGTATAGTGATGTAATTATTTTTTTTTGGTACAGGTGGTGCAGCTGTGTGGCGCGGGTGGTGGTAGAGCCAGCTGGTGGTGGTGGGGCAGATGGCGAGTGTACACTCTCCTGCCGTCATGGACAGGGGACAGGACCTGCTGTCACCCCTCCTGGAGGCCCTGGCCCTCGAGCCCAAGTACCAGCCCTCCTTGGCACTCCCGCACACTGCCAAGGTCAGTACACCCACTCGACCCTGGCTTGAGTGCTTCAGGCAGGTAACACACAGGAAAAACACAGGAAAAACACAGGTAATACACAGGCAATAAACAGGCAATACACAGGCAATACACAGGCAATACACAGGCAATACACAGGCAATACACAGGTAATACACAGGTAATACACAGGTAATACACAGGTAACACAGGTGTCTTGTCACTAGGGCGGGGAGGACGCCCCTTAACACGGGCCCCCCACACACACATTACGCCAAATGATATTTGTAGCGGTCAATAAATTCTGGAGGAGCTTTTCTGAGTTCTGGAGTCGAGGTCAACACTAGGTGGTCATCCTGGCTTACAGGGCCGGAAGTGGGAACTCCAACGGCCTCACTAATACGTCAATTGTTCTGGAAATTGAGGTGTAGAAGCTTAGGAATTGTCCCGGGAGATAGGAAGGAGGGCTTTGTATCTATTTAATTACCCAAAGGTGTAGCTACACCTCCCATTATATCTCGCTGGCCTCAGGCCGGGCTCGGAGTTGGAATTGCATTGAAAATGAAACGCCTTGCAGGTATGCTCCAGGCATGCGTGTGATGGACGAGTAGCAACCTTGGCCATTGCAGACAAGTGTTCAAATGCTTTGTTTGCGATGTAATCAAAATTACTCTAGCCAGTATCCTCCCACTCAGAGGCTCCGAGTCAAGGCGAAGAAAATCTTAAAAAATTGTGGGCGTTTATAATTTGGTAACGTTATTAACGTTACGTTATAACGTTATAACGTTAGTAGTAGTGAGTTGAGACATTGGTGGTGATTGCGTCAGCCACAGCAACAGTCATGTCGAGGGGCGTCTGCCTTGTACTTGATAATACTTGGCTACTTGGTATATAACAGTTTGTATAGATTCTTGTATTACAGAACACATTATGGTTCAGGGTCGAAATCTTAGGTACTTTTTAAAATTAAAGGGAGGGAGGGCCTGGGTTACCAGCGGTGCGCAGGGCCCTTATCTATGGCTTCTCTCCCTCCTCCTCCTCGCCGCCTTTGTCATGGTTCTGATCGATCCTGTCGCGATGTCTCGCCTCGTTTGAATAACGTAATGTTTTATAGTTACAGCACTCATTCTGTAATGTGAAATAATCATTGCAAAAATTGATAAGCTACAGTTGATGCGCTTACTCGTCCCTCCCTCCCCCCCTCCCCTCCGTCCTTCCTCTCACAATGTTCCTCCATTCCTGCTCAACCATAGTAATTTAGCAGTATTTCCAAGCATAGTTCCTAAACCCTAGTCCTTGCCTTCTATGCCTGCAGGCTTAGAATGTAGGCAGAGAAGGTAGTTACATTAGAGAAGAGTTGTTGTCCCGTGGGGACCTGGATTACCATCTTGTCAGGGCTGCCAACTGTACACTCGCCCCGCCCAGTGACGTAGTCTGATATTTTTAGAGCCTTGTTCTAACACCATTTGTAAATACATTTGAATATTGAGGACAAGGACAGGTTTTTACGATCCTTCTCTGGAACATTCTGGAAACTAGCCGAGGTGTGTTTGTGATGGTGGATATTGATGTGATTTGAGGCCCTGGCGTAGTTGTGAAGAGGCAGTAAGGATAATGACGCTGCCTCAATACTCAATAAATGACTATGGCTGAATTGAAATAAGTTTATTGAGGTCAAATACACACAAAGGGATGAGGTAGCTCAAGCTATTCTCACCTCGTTCAGTACATCATGTTAATACACACATCACAAACAATAAACATATTACCGAACATTCTGAGAGAGAAACATATACATTTCCTCCTTTACACAAGTAACTATTGCTGAAGGTATTATAGTATGTTTTAAGTGGTGAGCTTGCACTTCCAGCCACGAGAGTGGCACTTGTTGTCTGCATTTGTGTGTGTGTATATGTATGAATGGATCTATACGGGATACATGTATGGATAGCATCCCGGTAGTACAGGCGGCTTCATTCTTGACTCAACAGAATTCCGGGTTCGAATCCCCGGGCAGGACAGAAATGGTTGGGCGCATTTCCTATCACCTAATGCCTCTGTTAATCTAGCAGTAAATAGGTACTTAGGAATTAGTCAGTTTGTTGTATTATTCCATCGAGGGGAGGGGGGGGGAGGGTATAATAATTCGACCTTAGCCTTGATACAAGCCTAATGTGTGTAAATATAGCAATATAGCATGATGGCCATCATGTGCAGTGTGGGATGTGCAGTATGTACAGTATGGATGGATGGATGTTCGGGATGGACGGTATGGATGGATGTACTGTATGGATGGATGGATGTACTGTATGGATGGATGGCTGTACGGTATGGATGGATGGATGTACTGTATGGATGGATGGATGGATGTACGTACGGTATGGATGGATGGAGCAGTCTCCGTGGTGCAGTGGTAAGACACTCGCCTGGCGTTCCGCGAGCGCTATGTCATGGGTTCGTATCCTGGCCGGGGAGGATTTACTGGGCGGAATTCCTTAACTGTAGCCTCTGTTTAACGCAACAGTAAAATGTGTACTTGGATGAAAAAACGATTCTTCGCGGCAGGGGATCGTATTCCAGGGACCATAGGATTAAGGACTTGCCCGAAACGCTACGCGTACTAGTGGCTGTACAAGAATGTAACAACTCTTGTATATATCTCAAAAAAAAAAAAAAATACTCTGGCTAACTGTCCCTCCGACTCATTATTATTGTTGAATTGTATAATGCAGTATATATAATGGATGTGTATGTATGGATGGGATGTGCAATGTGTACATATGGATGGGATGTGCAATGTGTACATATGGATGGGATGTGCAATGTGTACATATGGATGGGATGTGCAATGTGTACATATGGATGGGATGTGCAATGTGTACATATGGATGGGATGTGTAATGTGTACATATGGATGGGATGTGCAATGTGTACATATGGATGGGATGTGCAGTGTGGGATGTGCAGTATGTACAGTATGGATGGATGGATGTTCGGGATGTACTGTATGGATGGATGGATGTACTGTATGGATGGATGGCTGTACGGTATGGATGGATGGATGTACGGTATGGATGGATGGATGGGTGGATGTACGTACGGTATGGATGGGTGGATGTACGTACGGTATGGATGGATGGATGTACGTACGGTATGGATGGATGGATGTACGTACGGTATGGATGGATGGATGTACGTACGGTATGGATGGATGGATGTACGGTATGGATGGATGGATGGGTAGATGGATGTATGGTATAGATGGATGTACGGTATAGATGGTTGGATGGATGTACGGTATGGATGGATGGGTAGATGGATAGATGGATGTACGGTATGGATGGTGGATGGATGGATGTACGGTATGGATGGATGGGTAGATGGATGTACGGTATGGATGGATGTATGGTATGGATGGGTGGATGGATGTACGGTATGGATGGGTGGATGTATGTACGGTACGGATGGGTGGATGGATGGATGTACGGTATGGATGGTTGGATGGATGTGCGGTATGGATGGGTGGATGGGTGTGCGGTATGGATGGATGGATGTACGGTATGGATGGGTGGATGGATGTGCGGTATGGATGGGTGGATGGATGTGTGGTATGGATGGGTGGATGAATGTGCGGTATGGATGGGTGGGTGGATGTACGGTATGGATGGGTGGATGGATGTACGGTATGGATGGGTGGATGGATGTACGGTATGGATGGGTGGATGGATGTACGGTATGGATGGATGGGTGGATGTACGGTATGGGTGGATGGATGGATGTACGGTATGGATGGATGTACGGTATGGACGGGTGGATGGATGTACGGTATGGATGGATGGGTGGATGTACGGTATGGATGGATGGATGTACGGTATGGATGGATGTACGGTATGGATGGATGTACGATATGGATGGATGTACGGTATGGATGGATGTACGGTATGGATGGATGTACGGTATGGATGGATGTACTGTATGGGTGGATGTATGGTATGGATGGGTGGATGGATGTACGGTATGGATGGGTGGATGGATGTACGGTATGGATGGGTGGATGGATGTACGGGATGGATGGTTGGTATGGATGGATGTACGGGATGGATGGTTGGTATGGATGGATGTACGGGATGGATGGTTGGTATGGATGGATGTACAGTATGGATGGATGTATAGTATAATATGGATGGATGTAAATATTTGTGGATGGGAGGAAGCAAGCAAGCATGTGCATGCAGGGAGGGATGACAGCATGCGTGTGCATGCAGATGGAGATTAGGCTCAGTTCTCCTTGACTAGGTACTGACCTTCCCCAAGGTGCACCCCCCAACCATTCCCTAACTTCTCTGCCACCCTTTACTACTAGGTGAACACACACCTTAGATGAAAAGAAACATTTGGCAATATGGCTATGGCTGGATGGAGATATGGATAGATTGTGAGAGATTGTACAAGATGCATATCCGAATTTAGTCTTGTGGAATCTGTATAACTTGCATATAATAGCCTCCACCCTTGACTGTTGCCTTTAATCAATGTATTTTAAGTCAAATCGAGAAAGGATTACAGATGAGTATTTGGTATTTGTAACGTCTGTTTGAACCTACTCCATGGTACAGCAGATTGTGGTATTCATAAATATTTGCCTGAATTTTCCTGAGAGCCACTAACACATTAGTATGCTGGATGATAGGAAACCAGTGGCTTGTCAAAGGTCCATCCACCCCCCTTTCCATTTGCCTTGATTTTTTTTTTTTTTCGTGCTGGACTTTTAACCCTTAAACCGCGCTAAACAAACACATACAATTTGACATAACTCAAGTTTTTAAAACTTGCACAAATGCTTTCCAATTTTTTGTGCATAATCTTCTAGGCAAATGCTTCAACTTTGTCCAACTGATCACAACGTAACTTGAAAACAAGAGAATAAAAATTTTTTAAAATTGAATATTGATCACCACCGATTTTCAAATCAAAATCAAAAATATAAACCATCGCCAATTATTCATTTGGTTTTGCTATTCTTTCAGTATAGTTTGCTGTAAAAAAAGTCGTCAATATGGCATTTGAAATATGCGGCAAATTTAGACCCCCCCAAATTTTTTTTTAACTCCAAATGTACAGGGTTTATGAAAAATCCATCCTGAAGGGACTGTAGAATAGACAGCTGAGCACACAATGTCAAAATGGTGAGAATCTGTCAAAAAATGGAATTTTAGAAGCCACTCAAAGTTGAAATTCTAGTTTGAGACGATTGAAGTTATCGACAATGAATAAAGGTAGTTCTAATTCGTTAATTTAACTGTGTTGTAATAAACATTGTTTGGCATTTGTAATCAAATATGTGAAAGTTGTAGGTCAATGTGTTGAAATGAAGTCAAGAAAAAATAACCCCCCAAACAAAATATTGGGATAATTATAATTTATAATGATTTAGGTGATATATTTAGGGTATACTTTATAAAAGTGAAAAAGCCCTAATCTGGTCCCTAATCATCAAAACAACCTAAAGAGACGAAGAAAAGTTTGAAATATGAGAAAAAATTTGGCAAAAAAAAAAATTGGTCCCAAGTTCTGGGAGTTGACTTCGGAGTTGAAAATAGTGAATTTCAGTTGGTTATTTGTTGACCAGTTTCATTCTGTCTTCACGTTGTTAGGGAAGGGTATGGATTCTCCTGGATGTGAAGCTTACAACAAAATTAGATAATAAACAAAGGAGAAAAAATGTATTTGATATACAGTATAACAAAATAGAGCATAATAAGTTACTCATTATTATTTGTATTATGTATTACTCGGCAATGTTATAAAGGCACCAGCTGCATGTCCACTTTGTGGACACTTCTATCTACTATTCTTTGTGCGTCGGACAGGTGCTTGCATCTCTTTATTACTGCATTATCCATCAGTTCCTGTTATAGTTCTTGCCAACAAAAATGTTCTTAGTTTTTTAAATTTTTATAAAAAAAATTTGAAAATATTTTGATGTAAATTTCAAGATGCTGAAGCCAATAAGTTGGAGATGTGTTTAACATTTTTAATTTTTTTTTACTCAATTAGAATATTTTTCACTTCCGGGCCGCCAATATGCGCGGTTTAAGGGTTAAGTTCTATTAACATAATGAGTACATGGAATGTTCCTGAAGGTTTGGTCACAAATGTGCACAATAAAAAACTTGCTATAATTTTATTGTATCAATAAGGGCAAAATATTAATTGAAGAGTAAAGTGTAAACTGTGCAAGCATAATATGTTTAGGTGTATAAACCTCTGCACATACTGTAGCAGTATGAAAGTTTTTTGCATTGTTAATCCAGTATTGTCATTAGTGCAGGTAAAATCTTGCTGACCAAATAAATTACATGTAGCAAATTGAGAATTTAATTTCTTTATTTTATAATTAATAAATCACTGCCTAATTATTTTTAAGACTAAGAGAAAACATTTAAACATTACTTCTACATTACTTCTACAATGTGCGTTTAAACATCTCAGCAGGATGGTGGCGAGATCAGCATGAGGATGCGAAATGGGTCGGCCCATGTGCTACGTTGCCTGAAGGTGTGGTATGACCTCCCACCAGACACCTTCTTCAACGCAGTTAATATCATGGACCGCTTCCTCACACGAATGAAGGTAATCCTTATATTTGTATAGCACGGTACTTTAATCTTGCTTGTTGACTGTAAAATTTTGGGCTATAATTTGTAATCAATTTTGTAAAATTTAAGCTCTTTTTTTTTTGTTTGTTAATACTATCGTATTTACAATTTATAAAAGTGGACTATTATAAGGAGCAAGAGCTTCTAAGCCATAAACAGGAGTACAACTAAAGAAATCCGTTCTTTACTTCCTTCGTTGCCATATATGTATGTTAATTTAAATGTGAAATATGAGACAATTGAAAATTACAGTATAGAAACGCCTCGAATACGAAACTAAACACTTGGGGCCTGACATTCTATTTTGAATTGGTGGAACTTAACCACCAGTGTGTGTGTGTTACATTTATTCAAGGACATGGGGAATGGGACAAAATAAAACGGGGAATAATATCACTCATCAGATCAACTATTTTACTCTAGTCACACAGAAAAGCAAGGTAAACACCCTCACAACGAGGTTGGGCACATCACAGCTCACCCAACAACACACCCCGAGCCTGTCACGGCAGGACCCTCTGTCTTCGTGGGGTGCTTTACTAAAATGTGTGGGGGAGCCCTCCCCCCTACACAGACAGGGTCAGACAGAGGGAGAGTAAATGGAATGCACTAGGCAGTGATGTGGTGGAGGCTGACTCCATACACAGTTTCAAATGTAGATATGATAGAGCCCAGTAGGCTCAGGAACCTGTACACCAGTTGACAGTTGAGAGGCGGGACCAAAGAGCCAAAGCTCAACCCCCGCAAGCACAAATAGGTGAGTACATGAAGCATCTACATTTACTAATGCTCAAGTTAACATACAGTACTGTATTTGCAAACACCTATAAATGGAACAAAAATTAATAATAAAACAAAGTAAAAGGAAACATTTCAATTAAAGCAAGACTTCATATACCAGTCATTACACTATAAATTATTTCTTTGACAAAAGATTGATCCGAGCATTATTTATTTACTGTATTATTTTTTTGCAGGCACAACCGAAGCATTTGTCTTGCATCGCTGTGAGTGCATTCCATCTGTCATGCCAGTTTACCCCGGGGTATAGCCACTTAAGGGATATACCTCAGGTGGTTCCTGATAGTAGAGATTTGACCACCATCTCGCAGTGCAAATGCTCGTCTGGTGATGTGACCCGCATGGAACGCATCATTCTGGACAAGCTGGCCACAGATCTGCGCTGCCAGCCACCAGTAACACCACTGACACTACTACGCGTCCTCTATGCTGCCCATAACCACCTGGCTGCCCCACTCCTCCAGCACCCCACCTTACCACCTCCCCTCACTACCCTCATTCACAAGCTCGAGATTGTAGAGTGTGATTCGGCTGCTGCCACTTTTCGTCCATCGGAACTGGCACTCTCCCTTCTAGCACTGGAATTCAGTCAAGATAATGCTAACAAACACATTCATCATGCCTGTATCAACCATTTGCAAAATATATGCAAGGTAAAGAACCATTTACTATAAAAAACAAATACAAGTTTTAAATGTTGCACCTCTATGAAATATGGTACTGAAGTATTGTACAGTAATTTACACTGACCATTTTGTTATATAGCAAATAAGTTAACTTTGTAAATATTTTATTATTACAGGTGCTTGTAAAATCTAATTTGTTTGTAATAAAAATGGTTTTTATTAATGTAATAAATAATAAAATAAAACACATTTATATCTATATCTTCTACTTTTTCTCAGGTGACTTATGACACCTTTGACCAGTGCCAGAAGGTAGTGGCAGAATTAATGGATCAGTATGAAAATCAGAGACACTCCCCTCACCGCCAACGTCTGGTTTGGAAACTCTCCAATAGGACCCTGCGGCAGCTTAGGCCCACAGACAAATTCACTACGCGACTTCCAACTATTGTTGAAATGCAGGGTCCATCACATCCTCCTATCATAAGGCCAAGGTGAGTGATGTGCTAGACATTCCAGTTAAATATTTTTATGTAGAAACATTTCTAGGATTTGTGGTTGTCACTGCAGTTGGTTTTTAGTTGGTAAATATCTGCATTCACATCCTGATACCTGGGATTAATTCTTGTAGTCTCAGTTGCAAACACTTGATACACACACAAAAAAATTACACACTGAAATTGCAATAGCATGATATCTGAAAATGTTTGAAGCAGGATAGTGAAGTCAAACATCAGTCTAGGTCATCCCAGATGAACACATTACCCATTGGGCTCTTGGTGTCTTAAGACTTGATGTCTTAACAACTTGGGTATGTCCCCTTCATCTTGACACCACCCTGGTTGCTGTATACTTGGGTGAAAATCTTTTTCAAATGTAAGGAAAGGTACTACACCTTTCACTGTTTATTCACCCACTGGTGAGACACTTTAAGTAGCACACTGTCACTTTCCTTAAGACTGCTAGTTAACATATACCGTACTATGCTTCGGAAGTGAAATTATCAAGTACAAAATCCACAATCGACTGGTTGTGTAATATAGTGTTGGGCTAACACGTGTACTGGTAGATACTCCACTAAAAAGTTTCATGCCTGACTCCTCCTCCATGACTTAAGACTACATGGCATATTTTTGTGCCAAGTGTAATCAGCCCTCTCACTTAGGACCACAACTGGTTGAACTATCTCATGCTTTTCTTATACTACTACAGTACTATCTTGCCTCTCTCCACCCTCGCACAGATCCTACTCTCTAATCCTTGAAATCTGAGATTTGTCACCAGGTCATTTCCAGGCCTGCTGCTGACATCTCTCATCCCTCTTGAGTATCCATAAAGCTGGAACACCGTTGCCTATAGGCCACCCAACTTTCAGGCCTCCTCTCTCCGGATCCTCTCCAAAGAATTTTGCCTCCTCATCCTTCTTCCTCCCACCATCTTTTCCAAGTTCTTTGGAATAGAAAGCTAAGCTGTCGCCTTTTGTGTCTACCCCACCTTCCTCTCCTAATGAATCGGCTGTCACTCAAAATAACTCTGGCTTTCCCAGCCATTAAAAAAACAAAAACAAAAAAACACTGATACACAAGTTTGACAATATATTGTAATGGACCTTTCTAACCTGGCTACCAATTCTACACCTGAACGCTGGTGAACAAGGTCGGGGTTTCTAACTTTTCAATTTTGTTCTACTTATAAAAATTATATTAGATTTGGGTTGATTGCTAACACCATAGAGCAGGGTTTCTCAACTGGGCTTCTGCTGAACCCAAAGTACTGTAACTAGGAGTTCCACAAGACAGTGATAAATAGGCTAATTCTAATCATGTGAAAATGTATTTGTCATTTTTGTTTAATTTTTCTCATTTAACTAGTATGAAGAATAGACAAATGGTCTACTTTCAGTTGACAATGAAATCCTTTGTGTATCTAAAGTGCAACCTGAAATTATTTCTGGGACAAAGGTTGAGAAATGCTGCCGTAGAGGTATTACATCCTGGTTTCAGTTAGTCTTGTGCACGCCTGTTTATGCTTAGTAGAGTGTGGTATTAATGTACAGGTAATGAGAATACATGTTTTCTGTTTTTAGAATTTTTGGGTGCCTGATATGTTTAGTTCCACTTCTGACACTCATTTTTCTGAATCTGTTAAAATTATATTTCTTGTGGAATTCTTGGTGCTATTATCATCCACAAACGTGCCATTATTATGTGAAAGACACGAGGGAGCCGGTCGGCCGAGCGGACAGCACGCTGGACTTGTGATCCTGTGGTCCCGGGTTCGATCCCAGGCGCTGGCGAGAAACAATGGGCAGAGTTTCTTTCACCCTATGCCCCTGTTACCTAGCAGTAACACCTGGGTGTTAGTCAGCTGTCACAGGCTGCTTCCTGGGGGTGGAGGCCTGGTCGAGACCTGGGCCACGGGGACACTAAAGCCCCGAAATCATCTCAAGATAACCTCTCAAGATAACCCTGACTTTTTATGGAATAGACAAAAACATGTCTGCGTCGCTGTATCAATATGTAGGAAAGTTCTGTTAGACATGTGCATACATATTCACGCTTGTGAATTACAGTATAGTATACCGTTTAGTCAGTTGATTATGCACCCCATACTTATAGTATACATAAATGTGAACTGTGGTACCTCGGTACTACACGGGGCCATTGCTTATAAATGTTAATGATTAATTTTTTCTAATATTTTATTCTCAGGATGGATAGCGAAAGCTCGGAGATGTACCTGTCTTCATCCGAGGAGGAGATGGACTATGATTATGATGAAGAGTTTCCGCCTCTTCCAACTCCAGCTGCTTCACTGAAGTCCCCAAGAAAATCACCCAGCCAATCCCCACATAAGAAAACTCCCGCTTTCCTGCCCTACCCACAGTTTAACCGGAAACATAACCGTATTGCATAATGTCTTGAAGTTTGTGTAATGCACCAAGTGAAGCAAGATTTGTTTTAATCAAGAGATTAAGGTAACACAATCAATGTTCATAAAAGTTTTAAATTTTGTTCAGTTCTTAAATGTGCAGTTTTTGAATGTTGCCATATTGGATCAAATACCTAGGCACAGCATGCTCTGTAGGGCAATTTCTTGTCCTGTTCATTGTTGAGGTTCCTGAATTATGTTGGTAGCCTTGTTCTTGATGAACATCACTTCCTAAGTTCATACTGCACAAAGCTTGTTAAGAGCACTAGATCAATTAATTTTACCCTCTTCAAACACTTCTGAAGTGTTCCTGTTTTTCTTTGTAAGACACTTTTTTTTTTTCTTAGCATGGTTGTCTTACATTTAAATGTATTTTAAATATAAGCTGACTTAATTGACCACCGAAAAGTGATATTGTGAAGGAGTAGAAATAGCTGAGGAGTTTGTTTAATCTTTTTTTTTTTTTCCTCTACGTGTATTTTAGCGTTGATAGATAAGATACACGCAGAAATCTAAAAAGCCAAAAAAATCTAAAAATCCCGTTGCCACTCGGACTGGTCTAGTGACCTTACGTGTCTGTCATTTTGCTTCATCATTGCTGAGGGGTCAGTGCCCCCCATCTTTACTTGTATGATCTTTAGTGAAAAACTGAATATAGAAAAAAAAAAACGTGCAAAAAATAGTATTTTATTGGATGTATGTAAGTGTATTGTAGCTTTATTCAGCATCTCCTTCAAGAAAAAGTACAAAAAAATCATAAAATCACAAAACATACTAACAGTAAGGTTATATTGTAATAACCATTCTTTACATTTATTCACTAATCTCTTTGGGTATATTGCCTGGTCATAGAGCCAAAATTTAAGGTGGTGATTTTTTCCTGGCTGATTCGTATATGGGACAGGTTTACCAATCATTGACAAAAGAAGCTACACTAGTCCCTAGTCAGCATTGTTCTGTGCCATGAACAGTGCTCCCCATGCAGTGTTGCTACACGTGCACTTTAAATTTAATGCCCGCAAATAGCAAGGCAAAAATCAGTTGAGCAACACTTGACGTGTTCTATCAGGACACAAGGCTGTGATATCCTCAGACAGTGTATGTTTTGAGATGTTAGGGGTGGTGAGCGCCTTCCTTGTGGATCCTACAGGATGAGTACCTTAATGCTTAATCCAGGGAGTAGTACCCTTGCATGAACAAAATGCCTAATAAATTATCATCAGGTGGAACTTCATTTTATTGTAAACTGAAGGTGCCTGTAGTTATTGATTTACAGGCAACTGCCAAAGTGGTACGGCATTGAAAGTGGTCATTACCCCATTAGGGAGCCTGATTCTGGTAGTGTGGCACAGCGAAGGATGGCGTGTGGTGCTGGTGGGCCGCCTCCGAGCGATGGACACCTATCTAGGCGACGAGTCGCGGAGGTGGCTCATCCCCACCCCACCCTAATGCACCAGCATCAGTGCTGTTGATATTAAAAAAAATACTTTGAGTATGTATTATTTGGGGATGTTGTATATTATCAATGCAGCAAGACCCCTTTCTTATAAAATATTGTACCTGCCAGTAATTATAGACGTGTCAGAAGTTTATTGGTGCTGGGCTCCGGGCATGGAGCCGAGTGCATATAATTGTTTTTTATCCTTTATGGATTGTATTTATTTAATGATATAAATGTGTACTGTATGTTGATAATGAAATGTATTCTTTGATTATATAAACAGCATATTATGTTTGTAAATTCCAGTTTCCTTGAAAAGTGCTAACATTACGTTAATTCATTTGTAAGCTATTATGAAACCAACAGCATTTTGAGCCCAATGAGTAGTGCCACCACCTGAACAGTCACTAGGTATAATCATCATCATTGGATGAAGCTTGATTTCTGTGCTACTGGACCAGTGGGGATTTAGTTTTGTGCCCCTAGCCAAACTACAGCTTTAAATCCTCAGTCCCAACATTATTATTTTTTGTTTTTAAATCCCGTTTTGAATGGTGTTAGTTATGTACCAACCTGTGTATTTTGTTGTCTATACAACTGCAAAACCTACATATTTCCTAGATGTGTAGTAGTGTGTTTGATCATTGGTTTTGGTCGTGCAGTTAGACTGGGGAAAACGGGATTTATGGATTGAATTTCACTAATTGTCACTCAGGTATGTGTTGGTACTTATTAATCTTCAGACACGCAGATGGTATGGGGAAATTTTAATGTTTGGACTGTGGAAAGAGGATTTGTGTTCTCAATGTAGTTGTGGCACTCGTGTCATTTATATTATATTTTTAATGTACATACAGTGTACAATGTACAGGTGTAAGTTATTTTGAAGGATTTATCAAAGCCTCGGGCATTTGACAACAACCCAAAGAGCCAAAAATAAAAAATGTAGTTGATTGTGTCATACACTCAAGTGGTCTAGCCTCTCCACAACAAAATGAAATAAAAAGATAAATATTTTTGTAATACCTTGTTTTATTTTTATTTCCAGTTACAAAAAGTCCAAATGGAAATTTCTGAACCTTTTCCCCATTTCTCAAGCAGTGTGAATTTGTTTTGAATCCAGCTTTGTGTATATGTAGTATTGCAAATTTTTATGGATAGTGTTTCCAGTTGCACAATAGTGGGATTATCTACATGGCAAGTTACATTTTGAATGAAGAAATCTCGATATATGAAAGAAAGATAGGGGAAGGAATGGTCTCCAAATTGCACAATAAAATTACAACATACTGGAGGGAGATGGGGGTAGGAAATGCAAAACCAGGCCAATGTAAAGTCAGGGGTGCCATTAAGCACAATTAAATGTAAACATCATTGCTCATGATTTCAGTGTCCTGCAACAATAAAATAATAGAAAATTAAGGTTACTGGAATAGCATAACTGTGATAACTTTGATCCTGTGGGTTATGGAGACAGATGGGCCTCGCGCACAGTCCCCAGGAAAGGCTGCAAAAGTAAGTCTTGAAATTAACTGGTAATTTACATAGCTTAGTGTCTTTTGATAATTTAAGATAGTTTGGGTTTATTGATTGAATTTAGTGTAGCTTGATAAACATATGATGCAGTAATTGATCCTTTGTTCTAGCCTATGAAAGTGACATTGTTAACTTAACCAGTGTTCACCGTGATGATGCCTCAATTGACTAGTATTTGTGATTTGGATGGATCTCCAAAGGTATGTTTAATTATTCAAATGTTTCTCTTAAGGTGCAGATCTTGTATAAGTGTTAATGGCTACAAGGCAAAACTAATTGTTTAGGTTTCTAAACCCATAGAGTACTCTACTTTGGACTCCTCTTGTATAGTACACCACATTTTGACTTTAAAATCCTAAACAGACAAATAGTGGGTACTATAAATCATAGCAGCTCTTGCATGCACAATTTCTATGCATGATCGATAGGTCAGGTTCAATCATTTTAGTACACCATTTTGTGGCAATTAGAATGGGCTGGTAATATACTCTATAATTTTGATGTATAGATACAATTTGAGTACAGTGGGAAGTGAATTGGAATGCTAGTGAGAGTTACAACTAGCCATGGCAGTTGTAGATATTGTAGATTAATGTAAATCCATATTCATTCCCGAGAACAGCAGTGAAACAATAATAAAGATTAACAATGAGTTGTAATGTTTATGCAATGTGTTTTACAGATCACGTAAACGGCAGTAATCCTAACACTCCCATGACTGAAGGTTGAAGGCATTCTCAATACTGTACTTAGCAAAGAGGCAGCTACGTTTGTGTAACTAAAGGCATTAGGGAAGAGAAAAACAAAAAGCTTGTGTGTGTCCCCTGAATTGCTGTTCTACAGGCAAGTTTTACCATGGTTTGCAATGCACTGCTTTTTCTGACTTCAGTGTGTTTGGTAAATGCATGTCATAGTAGCTTGCAAATCAAAGTGATTGCTTTGGCTGACAAAATTGGTCACAACTGAGCTGTTTGTTCTATTTTCTAGCTTTACAATAATTTCTTGCAATCAAGCATACAATATAGTAAATTGGATGTGCTAATTTGTAACGTTGCTTGCATTAATGAGAAGGGCAAAGGCTTGTCATGTGTGCTCTGCTCTCTGCATTGCACTTGTATCTGTTAACCCAACCAGTCAAACAGCAGAGGCCTCGCTTCTTGCAGCTCAGTGCTCAATCCCCGATGGTCCAAGTGGTTGGGCACCGTTCTTCCCTCTGCCCTGTCCCAGATCCTCCTATACCCACACCAGTGTGTGTGCGGGGTAATTCGTAAAAGCAAATTTGACATCAGCTCAGTGCATCAAGACTTCATTTGGTGCTACATAGCCTTCCCGGTTTGGTGCCTTCTATCGATAATTACTTCATTGAATTCAGTAGGCTTCCAGGTTAAATTACTAATAGCATATTTTGGTCCAGTGGGTTAAAGCACCTGGATTAGGGTTATCTTATAGGGTTATAGGGTTATCTAACCTAGCATGCTCCCTAACCTAGCATGCTTGTTTGAGTACCTGGAAGGCTGGAATGCTTGTCATTAGTACGATGTTATGGGTATGCCAGTAAAAAGCACTCTGTATATCTTGCCAAAGACTGCGGTCAGTCATAATGGCACACAACACGGCACTTATTTATTTCTGTAATTTATTAATGGTTAGTTTTACTTAACTTTCTTGGATTTTGTTTGGGAACTAAAATGTTTTTACTTTCTTAATTGCCATTTGAGATATTTCGGTATTTTCACATTGGATTTGCTTTGCATTTATTGCCAGACAATATGTAGAAACTTCAAATTGATGAGAACTCTCAAGTTTGAGGCCACACGCAATTCACGTTTTACAGTACTTTTAGCACATGCGCGCGTCCCATTGTCAAGTGTGCTGGCTTGACACCTACAATTAGAAGATGAAAGTTAAGGGTCAAAAGAACCAAGAGAGGGAAAGTTAAACAAGAGGAGGGAAGGTTATCGTGAAGAGGAAGGTCAATCAAAAAAAGAAATGTTTCAGTAGAAAAAGGAGGAAGCTAAAACATTTAAGACACTGCAAATGTATTTTGAGGTTTGGTGAAACATAATAATGTTGTATTTTTATTATCTAAAAATATAAATAGTGTACTTGACATATGAATATTTCTTTCCAAATAATTGTTAACACCTACTGAAAATGATACCAAGGCTATAACTATTACCATACCACCTTTAAAGATATACAGTTCAGGTATGTAAAATGCTTAGTATAAAAGATCAAAGGATATTATGCTATTAATAACACAACACGTACACACATCCTCTTACAGTGCTCACCTAACTAATGCTACCAGTATCCATGGAATGAAATTGTTGTCCATTAACCTTCAATAATGTAGAAAGTGAAAATAGGTTTCATTATATTTTTTCTGGTTAAATGAATAGTTTCCTAGGTTTTGACCAGGTATATACAGTCAATCAAGTTTATATATTTTGCTGTGCACTGCAGTTTAATATTATCAAGATCCACAGGGAGATAATTTGTGCCCAATTGAACAATTCATAATATAACTGCAATACTGTGGTTTGATACGTACTCCATACTTTAGTATTTTGTGAACTTAAATATCTTCAGCAGTTTGCCAGGGGTAAACTGCTGAAGGTATTATACACAATGAATCTGTATTCTAAAACGTAATTCAAACTAGGCATTCAGAAGCTAAAAATGGACTTAAACTACAAAAGTTACATTCTAGAAGTTGAAATATCATTTTGTTAAATGAAAAACTTGTGGTATCCATGTTAGTGACATTGTTAAACCACCAACCACCAGGGGAATGTGCAAGTAGACAGTTTCATTGTTTATGCTGCAAGAATCTTATCTGTTTTATGGTTAAGTTCTCTGCCTTTGATATTACATATACATGAAAGCCTTTTCCCATTTCATATACATATGCAAATCACAAAATAATATAATAAAATTTGATAAAACTAGCTTGAATGTATTTTAAAACAAAGCCATAGATAATTCTTAAAAAAAAAAAAAAAAAAAAAAAAGCTATTTCTACAGAAAATGTATATATTTTAAAGTGAGGAGCACTGTCATTAACACCTGCACTGCACAACCCCACACATTAAGGGGTGTGGTGGTGCACCAGCCAACATGTGATGGTTAGTATATCATAAGATTCAAAACCTCCAGGCATACAAAGGGCTCAAGTTTGCTTCCTCAGGCCTCCAGTAACTGTCCCCCCATCTTTAACAACAATACAAGAGTCCCTCACTTTCCTTCCATAACCTTAGTAATGTGGCCCTACTAAGGCCTACCTAACGTTCCTAAGGCCTTAGGAACGTACAGGGTAGCCATACTATGAGCCACTGAAATTTTAAAAGTGGCTTGTGAGTGATTATCATTATATATTTCAGGCAAAATGTGTGTCATGTCCAATGGTGTGCATATATTTATACACATATAAATATATATTTTCAGTTATATATAATGAACACCATCTTTGAAGCATAGATACAACTTGTTACCTAGAGCATACCTGAAGAGGGTTTCGGGAGTAGTTCTGCTCCCTGAGCCCGGCCCGAAGCCAGGCTCAACTTGTGATAACTTGATCCAACAGGCTGTTGCTTTGAGCAACCATATCCACTACAGCCTGGTTGGTCTGGCATTTCTTGCAAGAACCTGTCAAAGTGCCTCTTGAATACATCTACCTTTGTTCCGACAATATTTCTAATGCTTGCTGGGAGAGTATTGAACAGCTGTGGACCTCTGATGTTCAGACAGTGTTCTTTGATGGTGCCTATGGCACCTCTACTCAATGGTTCTATTCTGCATTTCCTTCCGTATCTTTTGCTCCAGTATGTTGTTGTTTCACTGTGCAAAATTGGGACCTGGCCTTTAAGTATCTTCCATGTATAATTTGATAACTTTCTCGTCTCCTTTCCAGAGAGTACATATTATGAGCTTTAAGATGGTCCTAGTAATTTAGATGCTTAATCTTTTCTGTTCTTGCCATATATGTTCTCTCGATTCCCTCTAATTTGGAGAGCTCTCCTGTTCTGAAAGAGGAAATGAGTACCAAGCAATACTCAAGGCAGGACAGCACTAATAATTTAATCAGCATTGCTGTGGGTCTCTGGATTTGAATGTTCTCAAATCCATCCTATCATTTTCCTGGCCGCCGCTATATTTGCTCGGTTATGTTTAATAAATGTTAGGACCCAGATTCATAAAGTAGTTATGCAAGTACAGTACATGTACTTACTAACGTGGACATCTCTCCTCAATCTTTGACAGCTTTTTTTACATTTATTAAAGTTTACAAGCATGAAAACTTCCCAATCAACTGTTGTTATTGTTTTAAACAGCCTCCTGGTGTTTCGGAGCTCATTAACTGTTTAATAATTTTAAACAAAGCCGCCAAAGATTGAGAAAGGATGTACATGTTCGCAAGCGCTTACATAACTGCTTCATGAATCCGGGTCCTGGTATGCCAGACATCATAATTCCCAGGTCTTTTACCTGTTACCTTCCATCTATGAGTAGGTCTGATTGTGTCCTGTACCGTGTATTTCATTCAAGTTCCTCGTTTCCACCCATACCCAAGTATCTAGAACTTATCACTGTTAAACATCATGCTATTTTTCAGTTGCCCAATTGAAGACTATTTAGTTTAGTTTGTAGTTTTTTCAGTGTATTCTACAGTGGCAATTTTCATGCTGATTTTGTATCTGCAAAGGATGACACAAAGCTGTGACTAGTATTTTTGTCTATATCAGAGATAAGAATGAGAAATAGCAGTGGTGCCAAGACTGTCCCCTGCGGTATAGAGCTTTTCACTACAATTGGGCTTGATGCTACTCGATTGACTGTTACTCTCTGTATTCTGTTTGACAAAAAGTTAAAATCCAATGCCCCACTTTGCCCATTATTCCTATTGATCTAATTTTATGGGCTATTACTCCATGGTCACATTTATCGAAAGCCTTTGCAAAGTCTGTACATACAACATCTGCATTTTGCTTTTCCTCTAAGGCTTCTGTGATTCTGTCATAATGGTTGAGTAACTGACAGACAGGATCTTCCCACTCTAAATCCTTGTTGTCCTGGGTTGTGAAGTTCATTATTTTCCATAAAACTGGAAATTTTATTCCTAATCACTTTCAAAGACTTTTATTACATATGATGTTAATGTAACTGGTCTATAATTTTTTGCCAGAGCTTTACTACGTCCCTTGCACAAAGGAGCTATATCTGCTGATTTAAGTGCTGCTGGTATCTCCCCTGTATTTTCTTCATATTACACTGAGTGCTCATGCTACTGGTACTTCACATTTCTCTGAATATTGTACTGAACTCCACAAGTCAGGATTCAGCGGCTGAGTGCATGGGCATGTTAATTTTTTTTCAAAGTTTTCCGAGTTAATGTTAATATCGGTTATATTATCTGCAGCTTGGATGTCATTCATAAAGACTGTCTGAATCCTCAACTTTCAGGTTGTTTATTGGGGTGCTAAACCTCATACTGGCATTTTAGAATTTCACTACAGTACTTTCTTTGTTGTCCTGTGTGTACAAACCTTCAGTTGAAAGTAAAGGTCCAATACTAATGGAGGGTTTTTGATTTTGATTTTGCATATGTAAAAAAATATTTTGGATTTTTCCTTCTCTTGTATGTTCCAATTCCATTTCCTCAAACTCATATGATCGCTTCAGCATCTGCTCTAATTCTTCGTTCTCCCTGTTTAAATTTCTTTTTTCTTGTGATAATCGTGTCTGTCTGACACTTTCGTGGGCCCGGTGGGGCACCCAAATCGCACTGGAAGGTAGGCTGAGCATTCCCAGTGAGCACACAACCCAGTATTAAGCTCACTCACCCACAATGTTTATACTTAATTCATAAGCAATTGCAAAAATTTTGGCATGACACCGTTTGCATCATGCCGCATACTCGGTATTTTGGTTTTATGACAATATGTGGCATATAGGCAGCGAAAGTGTTAAGTATTTCCGTGATTTTTTCCCCTAATGTAGAGTTGTCTGCGTTCTCTTTCTTAGAGTGGTCCTCTTGCTGACCCTTCTTACAGGCACATGCTTCAAACAGATCATGTATGCTTCAGCTGTCAGTTGGACTTTTCCCTGTGTGGGAGTTTTGTCGCTTAAGACCGTTTCCTATTCAATGTTTGCAAGGGCTATATTTTTTCCCAGTCGATCCACCTATTGTTGAAATTAAATAACCAATGATTGTTAGAATGTTATGAATGTTGAATGTTAGTGAAAAAAACTAAGTGAGAAACATTGAAAATAAATTGACAAAGTTATTTCCATGCGGCAACTCGCCTCATTTTGACCAAAAAAAAAAAAAAAAAAAAAAAAAAAAAAAAAAAAAAAAAAAAAAAAAAAAAGTGCAATTTATCCCGGCCACTACAGCTAAACTACAAGAGGTAGAGACATTTTACTTGGATGTTTGTGCTTCCTAGATGCTAATTAACAATATCAAAATTAAAAATTATGTTTTTGGAACAATTTATTTTCGGCGCACCACGGGAATGTCATTATAAAAGGTGTGCAGTGCGAGGGTAGCATGATACAAAAATGTTACTAGGATTATAGGTCATCCTTCATTTTCTTGTTAAAGGCGACACGATGACCGTCTAGTGAAGGAATATTCAGAGTGCCTCATTTCTGATGAAGCGGTTGCCCTCGGAATGTTGACCCAAGTACCGGTATCGCCGCATTCCGTATGCTCCTGCCGGTAGAAATTTACAATAAGTTTACACTTGTGCCACATTTTTTGTCTAATGAATACTTACTGTAGGCATACAGTAACTAATATACAGTACTGTACATTAACTACGGGCATAGAATAATTGTAAACATGTTTACTGCAAAACCCACCATCGATGCAGAGGCACTGCACCAGGAAAAGGCAGGTGATGTGGGGAAAGGGTACTGTTTAAAGGAATGTGGACAAAAGGAGGGTATCCAATAGGGGTGAAAATGGGGAAAATGGTGGCAGAGTTGGGAGGATGAGTGCCAGAATGTGGAGCTATGGCAGCTGGAGAAAATTCAATTTAGATGAGGAGAGGTAGGAGTTGGGAGAAGAGTGTGGGGCTAGTCACTAGCCAAACAGTGTGAAGACATAGACAATGACATGAAGGCATGTCATTGACATGCCTTCACGATTGCCAAGGACAATCTCAGATGTCCACATTTTCAGATCACAAGCTCGCTGAAGTGCAAACTAACATTATTACTTGTAATAAATCTAAAAAAAAAAGATAAAAATTGAGAGGGGTTGTTCAATAAGTTTAGCTTTAATGCTTAAAGGACAGAATGGAAAAAAACAAGAAACTTGCCAGCATTCAATGGAAAACTTCTAAAAATAAAAATACCATGCAAGGAAAAGTTATGTTATGACCCAGTTGAAACAACTGACTGCCAAAGCATATAAAGTCTGTCTGAAATGTGTTCCTTTGTGGAAAGCCAGAAAGAAAACCAGCTTAGAGAATACATCTCCCTCCAGATTGTCACCTTGTCATGGTGAGGTAATTCACATATGACATCCTGGGGCCAATGGGGATTACAGTACTTTGGCCTCCTCTCCAGGGATTGTACATGCAAAGGTACACGCCTGTAGAAATCTTGTTCAGTTCAACGGATTCCCCACTGAAAAGGTCACCTGTGAGGGGCTGCCTTGGTGGATGTTTTTGGTGCCCAGGCTGAGGCAAAAAGGAGATCTTTGCACCAGTATGGAAGAATATACGATGCAGTTGGACTTCCGTTTCGGGGGAGCACAGGTTGGGACACTGTACCCCTTCCTGTACTGGCCAGTGCTTGCCCTCCCTGGCTGCCCTCGTAGGTGGTGTCCCGTGGCTCCAAGACCGAGACTTTTGAAATTAATGCTGTATGGACACTGAACTGACTTCTCTAAGAGAGGATCTAACTCATGACCAGGCTGCTGAGTTAGCCAGTGATGGAAGGTGGACTACATTTGGCCCAGACCAAGCTGCTGCTTTGACTCTCCCAACTGACTCTCTCTGTTCCCCTCCCACTTCAGTGGCTGGATCGAGTCCCAAGCCCCCAGTGGTGACCTCCTCGTCACCTGAAGTGACTTCGTTCTCATTGTGACAATTGTGCCTTTTAACCCCCTCTTCACTTGGGGGGCTCAGCTCCATAACCCCTTCCCCCCCCCCCCACTCGAACGCATGATTCCTGAACTCGTATAAAGATGATGAACGAAACTAATGAACTAAAGATGATGAGTGTAGATGAACACACTCATCTAAATTCCAGGATTTATTTTGCAGGGAAATTTGTGTGGGCCCTAAGCCTCTAGCTGGCGCACTAAGTGTTGCTTGTTTCTGTTTTACTTAGGCAGAGTATGAGTATTTATGACTCGTATGGTTGCTTCAGTAAGATTTTGTCCAATGTGTTTAATAACTTCTGCTCTGTTGAATCAAAGTTGAAATCTTATTGGGTTTGTAACTGTGCCCTGTCCTGCTAAGTGCGCTAAGTATTTTGATCTTTTGTCACGATGGTCACACAGTTCCTGATAATTTACACATCCATAAAACACCCAGTTGATACAGGGGACACCTATGTCACTTTTAACCCCGCCCAGTCTGGCTGGGTCTCCAGAAATGCCCGGTTAAATGTCAGCATTGGCACAGTTATTTTCCCGCACCATGTTGTGACTGGTGATATGGACATGAAAGACTCCCACGAGGATATTAAATATATCCTCAAGACCCAAGGCCATTCTATCTTGCAGTCTGATACGTTCATTTGACCCCTCCCTTGTGTTTTTTTTTCTGCAGGGATATTCTTGTTCAGGTCCTAAGCCTCTGGCTGATCCACTATGTGTTAATGGTTTCTGTCTGACTTTGGCAGTGTTTTTGACTCTTATATTCGCTTCAGTAGGTATGTTCGTATGTTCAATCAGGGGGCGCCTGACGGCTGACTGCACAGCGCTTGGGATTCGTAGTCATAAGGTTTTGAGTTTGATCCCCGGTGGAGGCGGAAACAAATGGGCAGAGTTTCTTTTACCCTGATGCCTCTGTTCACCTAGCAGTAAATATGTATCTAGGAGTTAGACAGCTGCTACAGGCTGCTTCCTGGGGATGTGTAACAAAATTGGAGGCCTGGTCGAGGACCGGGCCACGGGGTGCTAAACCCTGAAATAATCTCCAAGATAACCAGTAAGATTATGCCCAATGTGTTCTACTTCTCTGTAGAATCGTAGTTGAAATCTTATTTGTTTTGTAACTGCACTGTGTTAGATAATGTTCGAGTCATCTGTCGAGCATTTCTCCAGTGTTGACATTTCCTCTCGTCTTCTGGAACCTGTAAGCCTATTTCCCACATGCACATGGGTATCCAAGCCTGATGCAATGCAAGTGCACTTCTGTTTTTCTCCTGCTCCATTCATCAAAATGAGTGGTTCATAGTTGGTTGAATTTTTGTACCAACCTGCAGATCCTGATGTAGTTGCTGTGTTGTGGTCACTATATATCTTCTTCATTGCTCTACTTCTAATTACTTGCTTAATCTGTGATAGACTGTGTATGTAAATGTCTAATTTCTTCTCTTAGTTGCAAGTTTTGCAGCTTCATCTGCATTGTCATTATTATTTATTTATTCCTACATGGCTTGTCACCCAGTTGATAAGTATCCAAGAACCTGAGTCTGAGTGTTTGCATTAATGTCATGACATTATTAGGGTCCTGGTAGTACAGTCTGGTTCGTTCTTGACTCAAAATCAAGAATTCCGGGTTCGAATCCCAGACGTCACAGTTGCGTGCATTTGGTTGGGTGCATTTAATTTCACCTCATACCCCTGTCCAGCTAGCAGTAAATAAGTACACAGGTACCTATGTATTGGTAAATTACCAAGTCAGCTTGTGGGGTTGCATCCTGGGGTGGGTCAATTATTCAACCTGGTGGAGAAGGGGGGAACTTGATATAAGCCTAGTATGTACTGTATGTATAACCTGGCTTCCTGTTTCTGACACGGTAAATTATTATTAGTGATCAGATGGATGTTGTCAGGTATGTGTTCTTGTTGCGAGGTTTCAATGGCAGCTCTTGAATATGTATGTATGATAACATGTCGGTGTTCAGCAAGAGCATGTTCCAAAGCCATATTGAATGGCTAGCATCTCTGTAAAGTTGAACACCCGTTTGAGAGTCTCCAAATAACTACAGAATTTCCCGCTTTAATTGAAACTCCAGATTCTTGTCCCTGCTGGTCTACTGATCCATCTGTGAAGTATGTGAAGCTGTCAGATGCCAAGTTTGCTTCTATATGCATGTGTGCAATATTACTTAGCAGATTAGGATTAGTCTGGTTCTTTTTTCCTTCAAGAGCCATAATCTTAGTCTGTTGGCAGAGATTCCCAAGGGGCTTGCATAACGAAGTCTGCATGTATTTCGTTAACACCCTTCTCGGTGATTGTTTTTGTGATCTAGAATGTAATTTGTGAACTTGATAAGTGTTTATTGCACAATGGGCCCATTTGTTGGAAGCACTTCTGTCTCGAGCTAGTGCACCAGATATTGTATCTTTTAAGTGAATGATTCGTGGTCTAGTCAATATCTTGGTTAGCATGCAGGCAGCAATCCCTTTTACCATTATTTTTAACACGTTACTTTGGTTTCTAGTCTTAGATTCAGTATTTTAGTCCATCTGAGAGCCCCTATTATGACTCGCCTTGCATCATTTTGAATAACTTCAACCTTTGCCCCCTGGCCAGGAGGAAGAGTGTCATGCAAATGTCATGGAAACGAGGTTTTCCATAAAGATGTTAAAAAAGACTAGAACTGAGGACTCCTCCTTGTAGAGTCTCATTCTCATGCAAGTGGTAGTTTGACACTTGCCCTTGCAGATTTACTTTGGCATACCTGTGCCAAAGGTAATCTTGAATCCATGCTAGCATTTATCCCTTAACACCTTTCTTATTAATGTGCGAAAATTGCTTGCGGGCTTGCAAGTTTGAATGCTTTTTCTAGATGAAGGAAGATCACTATAGCCCGACCTGAGTTAACTGTTCCTAGTAATGTTGCTATGTAGTTGGCAGATCCTACTCCCCTAGTGAAGCCAAATATGTGCTTGTGCAGGCTTCCAGTCTTTCACAGGAGCCTATTTAAGACCATCCGTTCTGTAGGTTTACTAATGCATGATGTTAATGAAATGGGCTTGTAATTGACAGGTTCTTTTGGCTTTGAAATCAGAATGAAGTTGATTTCTTCAAAGAGGTAGCTAGTTTGCCTAGCTCCCAAAGTGCAGTGATAATGTCCAATTTTCCTTGTTCTCCAGCATGACCTGCATACCTTACCTTGAGGTACCTCGAGATGATTTCGGGGTTTAGCGTCCCCGAGGCCTAGTCCTCAATCAGGCCTCCTCGTTAATGGACTGGTCAACCAGGCTGATGGATGTCTCTGCTCGCAGCCTGATGTATGAGTCACAGCCTGGTTTATCAGGTATCCTTTGGAGGTGCTCATCAAGTTCTCTCTTGAACTCTTACGACTCATAACTGAGTCGGGCAGTTATGCCCCTTATGTGTAGTGGAAGCATGTTGAACAGTCTTGGGCCTTTGATGATGATAGAGTTCTCTCTCAGAGTACATATTGCACCTCTGCTTTTCAACGGGGGTATTCTGTACATCCTGCCATATCTTCTGGTCTCATGCGGTGTTATTTGTGTGGGCAGGTTTGGGACCAGCCCCTCTACTATTTTCCATGCGTAAATTATTAGGTATCTCTTCCGCCTGCACTCAAGAGAATACAGATTTAGGCATTTCAGTCGGTCCCGGTAGTTTAGAAGTATTACTGAGTGGATTCTAGCAGTAAAGAATCTCTGCACACTCTCCATGTGAGCAATTTCTCCAGCTTTGAAAGTGGCTGTCATCTTGTGCAACAGTATTCCACTCTAGAGAGCACTAGCATATTGAAAAGTATCATCATCGGTATAGTATCTCTAGTGTGAAAGGTTCTTGTTATCCAACCGTTCATTTTTCTTGCAGATGTGACGGCTACTTTATTGTGTTCTTTGAAGGTAAGGTCTTCCGACATGAGTACACCCAAATCCTTTACATTGCCTTTTCGTTCTCTGTTATGATTTGACAGCATTTTGTACATGGTTTCCGTTTTTATATTTTCATTTTTTCCTTACCGCAGGAGCTGGAACTTATCTTCGTTAAACACCATATTATTTTCTGTAGCCCATAGAAAGACCTGATTTACATCTGATTGGAGGTTTGCTGTGTCCTTTATGTTGTCTTCTCATAAAAATCCTAGTATCATTTGCTAAGGATGATACGGTACTATAGATTGTGTCCTTGTCTATGTCCGATATGAGGATAAGAAAAAAGTACTGGAGCATGCACAGTTCCTGGGGGGGGGGGGGGGGGGACCGAGCTCTTCATGGTTGATGGACTGGATAAATTTTGTTGACTATTACATATTGGGTTCTGTTAGTCAGGAAATTGTAGGAATGTCAGGCTTGTATGAAATTGTCAGGATTGCATTTGCAATTATTGAGTATGTAATGTTATCAGCACCTGGTGCAATGTCCTCTCCTTTTTTGGCTCCGATTAGTTCATGTTTGGTGAAGGAACAATCACGTTCGTCATTTGTAGGTATGCTTTCATGAAAGGCTGTCAACCTCTCCTGTTTTAATTGTTCTTGCTGCCTTTTGACCATTGCAGGAAGCTGATATGAAGCCGCTCTTTCTGCAAATTGGACAGCAAGTCTTTCGCCCTCCTGCAATGGTTGAATACATGCCTGTGGTCGGGCTGGTCGACCTGATATGGTTTTAATCTGACCCCATATCTTGTCAAGACTACACTATGTTCATTTAGAGTTTGAAACTACTCGAACAATTTTGCCTCCTTAACCTCTATAGACACTTATCTTGCTTCAGATATCATTGCTCTTAGCAGAATTCTTCCTTCTGGTGTGGGGTTTCTCTTCAGATGTGTTATGAAGATGTTGACTTTACTGTAGAACCAATAGTTCTTTCATTTTGTGTTTCCCAGAATGATGATTGGAATAGCTTTGTTTGCAGCAGTGGCTGCAATGGCTTCCTGGAGATTGGTCTCGTGTATGTTCAAATCCTTAGCTGGCATAGCATGCCATTTTTCAATTTCCACTTGGTATATATTCCAGTTGGCCTTTATCAAATTCCAACTAGGTGGTGTAGGAGATTGTTCTAAGTTTAGTATGGTGATATTAGCATAGTGATCACCGGGTCTACTTCCCACTTCGTCTGTTGCTTGAGTGCTGTTGAGATGAACATAAGATCAAGAGAATTTCCTTGAATGTGTACTCGCCTAGTTGTGCTTGCGGGGGTTGAGCTCTGGTTCTTTGGTCCCGGCTCTCAACAACTGGGGTTCCCTAGTGTTGGGAAGTGTAATCAGGTATTTCTCGCAGAACTTGCTAAATGGTGCTCATCTGCATTGGCAGGCCCAATCACACCTAACTCTTGATGATGAGCATTAAAATCCCCAGCAATAATTACATTTTTGTGTGTAACCAAGGCATGTGTAATATGAGGAGCTCAACATTAGCCATATTCACTGTTACTGCTAATGCCTCTACTCCATCCCCACATGAAACTGGGTCTATTTTCTGACTGGGTATGGTGTTCCTGACTAGGGTCATTAACCCTCTTTGTCTCCCCTGTTCATACGGTATAATATACTGTATTGCTGATATCCAGCTAATTTGAAGGATTCTTTGGCTGGGAAAGTGTTTCTTCCAAAACAATGATATCTGCTTTCGTACTAATTGAGCTACCTGAGGGGTGTGGTTTTTATTTCCAAGACCTTATATGTTTCCCTGCAATATTCGTAATAGCCAGATGGTGGTTGGTGTTGCCTGTCCTACTAGAACTCCTCTTTGAAATCAACCTCTATATTCTCCACTTTGTAAGTAGTGCCGAGGCAAATCAGACGGCATTCATTGCTCGTGTTCATCTCCTGCATGGTTGAACTCTCATGGTGCTTCTCTCTTGTCTATCACTTCGCTGTTGGTATTGCTGCACATCGGACTACATTGATTGCTCATGCCCGTTTCTTTTGTTACTGGAACCTGTGCATCTCTGCTGCTCAATAGTTCTTTGTTGGTGTTGCTGCATATCAGACTGCATTGGCTGTTCATGTCCAACTCTTATATTGTAAGATTCCGTTGATTTTGACTGGCCACTTCCTTCTGTTGCGATTGTGTTTTTGTTGGATTTTTCTTTTTGTTTCTTGCTTTGAGGTCTGCCTGATTTGACTATTAGTCCCCCCCCCCTAAGGTATTTTGGTGGTCCTCCTCCTCTAAGTGCCTGCGCTTGTACACCTCTCAGTTGTCCAGATATAGCCCTATTCCTTCTGGTTAACATACAAGGGCTCAATCGGCTTTGCAGCACCATTGCTTGGACTTCCTGTAGGCTGAACCTCACCCTCCCCATCTGCTTTGTTTTCCCCCCCATTTGCTGACGTGCTTTCCACTTTTCGTTGGACGATTCTCCTTTCATTTTGGTGATCATTTTGCTTTTCGGCCACCACCCTGGTGGCTTTCCTGTCTGGCCAGCAGGGTGGTGCTGCGGTTTGTTTAAATTATGACTGCTGGGCATGTGAGCTCGCATTTGGGGGGGGGGGTCATTTTTCGTTTGTCAGGAGTTTTTATCCTCCCGTTGCCGTCTCAGTTTAGTTCTTTCTTTAGGGTCTTTCTGCCCTGTTTTGCTCCTCTGGGAAGGTTTTTTTTTTTACCCGGTCTTGTGTTTTGTGTTTTTGAATTTGGGCCTCTAGTTTTGGGCCCCGTGTCTGCTGTGGGATGCATGCTCCGCTGGCTTCCACGCCTTCAGTCCTCGGGTTTTGGTCCATTTTCTGGCAATTTTCGCCAGGGATTTGTTCAGGGTCATGTGTTTGGCCCTTCCTCTCTGTGGAGTTTTCCGCTGGCAAATGTGGTGGTTTGGCCTCCCCCCCCCCCCAAGGTTCGTTTCCAGGTTCCTTTGGTTTCTTCGGTTGCGTTTTGGAGGGTTTTTCTTCCTTTCGGGTTTCCCCTGTGGAGGTTTGGGAGGCCCTTGGTGTTTTCCTCCAGTGTGACCCAGCATTTGCCCATCTTTCTGCATGTTAGATCGGTGACGCCTACGACTCTGAGTCTTGCGAGACGTGTTCCCAGCGCGTACTCCAATTTACCCATTCTTGTTCGAAAGTTCTTAGGGGCCAGGCAGCGTCTGCATTTCATTGTCGATTTTGGTTGATGCAATGCACTAGGTTGATTGCCTGCTCCAATGGCCTGGGGCTGTCCCATTTTTATTGGGTCGTACTTGGTCACTTCGGCCTTGGTTCAGTCCGCGCCCTTGAGTCCTTCCCCCTGCTATTGTGGTTCCTTTGCTTCCCCCCCACCTTCCCTCTGTGACCTGGAATTTGCACAGGATGTGAGCCCAGTGTACCCGCGGGAGTTTTGAATCGCTCCCTATGCCTAAAAACGACACATGGTGCTCTGTGCACCTCGATCCAGCACCTCAAGGCGCTCTGCACAGTGCAGACGTTAAGTATCTTTGTGAGTAAATGGTACACAGTCTGTTGCATTTATCTACCCCCAAATGTTCTACGTTCTCTTTCTGTTCTTAAGCACATGTTGGCTCTTATTTTTTCTCTCCTCTATTCTCCTTGGCTCATCAACCCTCTGGGGTGATGATCTGACAAATATCTGAGGCTGCCTTCTGGAACCTTTCGTCCTCTCTTCTTTATCTGTTCTGAAATCCGGTGAGTCAACTCGTGTTGACGTGCACATTCGCACGCTATCCTGTCTTAATCTTTCTCTCTGTTCTATTATTTAGAGCTAACCTGGAGGGTCATTGATGACCTCCATAACAGTAATCATTTCCCTATCCTCATAACCACCTTTTCTTTCCACCCTCCCCTCTCTTTCCCCAAGTGACAGTTTGATAAGGCTGACCGGAATCTATTTACCCTCCATGCTACTCTTTCCCACCTATTTGATCTGCCTCTTCCTTGAGCTCTCCTTTTTTTATGATGCCTTATTCAATGCAGCCCCCCCCATCCCTCTCTATTTCCTATTCTACCTCTCGAGGCACATGAAAGTGATAGGATTCGGACTGTGTCCGGGCTGTCCACTGTCGGCATGCAGTCTGGGAAAGAAACTGGCACTAACACACGCCTGTTTCCTTTATTTTGTCTTGGAAGGCGATTATGGTGGCCCAGAAGGCCATCTTACAGCTAAGCATGACAGTGGAAATCTTGTCTCCACCCTTACAGCTTGACACCTCTCTCCCTCAGATGTGAAAGAAAAATTCTCAAGATAGCTGGTAAGTTTTTTCCTGATATCTCACTTGTCCTTCACCTTCATGGTTCTGTTGTGGCGGATCCAATGTCAGTCACAAATGAACTGGGTTCTCACTTTTTTATGTTAGCTTCAGTTCTCATCTTCCTCCTACTTTTCGTGCTCATAAGCCCCTTATTGAATCTTGTTCCTTAGAATTTCACAGCCATCTACAGTTCCACTATAATGATCCCTTCTATCAGAACTCCAGTCCACCCTGATCTTTTGCAGTTGTACAATGGCGGGCACAAACGACATTCATTATGAGATGCTTTGCCATCTGCCTAAATGCACCTTTCAGTGTTTGCTGAATATTTATATCCGTATTTGGGAGGAGGGGTCAGGTCCCGAGGATTGACTTGAAGTTCTTCCTATTCTGAAACCCAGTACTCGGGATTTTACCCTGAAGATTTCCATCCCATTTCCATATCTGGAAGCCTTTCAAACATGTGGTCAATGTATGTCTGATGTGGCTTCTAGAACACTACCACCACCTCTCCCTTCCTCAATTTGGCGTTCAGTGTGCCGCAGCACAACTGATGTTTTAGTGGCCTTAAGAGGTCTGCATATGTTCTATCTTTGCTGTGAAAACCTCCATTGTTGCCGTCCTTTTTGACCTTGAAAAGGCTTTTAATAATAATTTATTGTGTCTGCGGACAGGAAGCCAGAGTGTATTCATATACATTAGGCTTTTATAGTAGCTCTTCCCCCCCCCTCCCCCCCAGGTCAAATTAATGAACCTGCCCAGAATGCAACCCCCACAACAAAATGACTAACTCCTGAGTATTTACTTACTGCTAGGTGAACAGACCCATTAGGTTAAAGGAAATGTACCCAACTATTTCTGTCTCACCCCGAGATTCAAATTCGGAATTCTCAATTGTGCGTTGAGGACAAGCCTGACTGTACTACCAGGACCCTTGATCTTTTGCACAATTTAACAACCTGCCCACTGCCTGGAGGTATCATATTCTATCCCATCTGTTCTTTTGTCCATCGTTACAATCTCCGTCTCTTTCTTCAAGGTTTCTCCTCTAACTGTTCATTTAAGTAATGCTTTGTAGCACTTCCTCCAACTCTTTTTGACAATATGGTGGTGTTCCCCAAGGTAGTGTTCTGAACATCTCTTCATGGTTGCCCTCAATGGGCGCCTGACAGCTGGGTGGATAGCGCTTCGGATTCGTAGCACTGAGGTTCCGGGTTCAATCCCCGGTGGAGGCGGAGACAAATGGGCAAAATGTTTCTTTCACCCTGATGCCCCTGTTACCTAGCAGTAAATAGGTACCTGGGAGTTAGACAGCTGCTACGGGCTGCTTCCTGGGGGTGGAGGCCTGGTCGAGGACCGGGCCGCGGGGACACTAAGCCCCGAAATTATCTCAAGATAACCTCAAGAATGGTCTTTTTCCTGCCTTCCCCTCTGGCATTTTCTCGTCCCTTTATATTAACGATCTCACCCTCTGCTGTCGGGGTGATGACTTCCCTTTCTTACAACATCAGCTTCAACTTGTGATTGATGCCGTGTCGTTCTGGGCCACCGATCATTGCTTCAAGTTCTCTTCGACTAAGACTTGTGCTATGACTTTTACTGGGAGGCAGGTCATTCATCTCCCTTTGTCGCCCTATGGTAGTCTCCTTCTGTATAAAGATTCTGCTAAACTTTTGGGGTTAATTTTTTAAATTTGTTTATCTTGGTCATCCCATCTCTCTTATCTCCAATTTTAATGCTCTAAAGCCTTTATCTTACTTAAAGTCTTGTCCTACACTTCCTGGGAAGCTGATAGACACATACTCCTTTATTTATGCTCTTCTCTCATACTGTCTAAACTGGATTATGGCTGCCCTGCACACGCCTCTCGTTCTCCTTCGATTCTTCACCGTCTTGATGCTCTGCACCCTGCTGGGATGCACCTCAGCTCTGGTGCCTTTTGTTCACTCCCAATCCAGAGCTTGAATGTTGAAATGGATGGATTGTCGCTCCAGGATCATCAAGATCGTTACTACCTTCACTACCCTGCAAGGTCTCAGCAACATCAAAGAAAATGCAGAATAGAACCAGTAAAGAGCAGAGAACATCAGAGAATAAATCAGAGAACACTGTATGTGTTCTGAAGAACACTGTGTATCAGGGGTCCGCGGTTGTTCAACACCCTCCCAGCGAGCATAAGAAATATTGCCGGAACAACAGTGGACATCTTCAAGAGGAAATAAGATTGTTTCTTCCAAGGAGTGCTGGACCAACCGGGCTGTGGTGGGTATGTGGGCCTGCGGGCCGCTCCAAACAACAGCTTAGTGGACCAAACTCTCACTAGTCAAGCCTGGCCTCGGGCCGGGCTTGGGGAGTAGAAGAACTCCCAGAACCCCATCAACCAGGTAACAACCAGGTATCATCCTCATTCTCGCTACTGCCGGGCTTTGGCTGTTACCCCTCTGGTGGGGCCCTGTTCCCTTTCACCTCCTTCCTTTGTGTGTTTGGATATCTTGCTCACAAGCTTACAAGTTTGTATTAACAATGTCTCTCCTCATGTTATTCCATCCTTACTTCCTTGGTGAGTCCTACTTGTGAAGTTCTGCAAGTCTTTGATCCACATGGTAAAGTCTTCTGTCCCTTCTCTTGTGCTGAAACGCCTTTTCCTTGAACATTTCTCTTCGTACTCGCATTCTGTTGCCCTCTTCACAGGTGGGTCCAAGTCTGCCTACTCTGTTGTCTTTCCAGGCCAAACCTATATGTGCCACCTGCCTACAGAGGCTAGCATCAACATGGCTGAACTGAATGCTATCTTGAATGCCCTTCATTGATTGTTTTCTGTCACCAGCGCTTCTTTGCTCTAATGGTTGACTCTTGTAATATAAGATAAATGGAAACGGCTCTGGTGAGGTTAAGTATTGGCCATACACGATACCCCAGGCATTTAATGAAGCGCTGCCCTGCCCCTTATTGTCCAAACTACATTGTCCCTCTTACGGTCATGCATCTCCTTGATGAATATTTAGATTTTCAGGATGTTCGTGTGTTTTGCTTCCCAAATGTCCCTCGCGGTCATTGTCCCTTGATAGAATTCTTGGTGAATCCATTGCCTTTGATATCACTTGTCTTATGAGTTTTTGTTCTTGTATTAGCATCCTTGGTGATAATTAGTGCCTTTAGAATATCCTGCAATTTTGATGGTGCTACATAGTCTCCCCGGCTTGGTGTGCCCTTCTTGAGATAATTACTTTGTCAACACAGATAGCACTACAGAAGGAATAATTAACGGAAATGCTTTAGCAGACACAACTATCCCTACAAAGAATTTTTTTTTTATTATTTTGGAGATTGAAGAAATAGAACAGACTGAAGCAATCATATCAGATTGAAACAAAAAATTCAAACGGAAAACCATACAAGAAATACAGAAAAATCCAAAATATTTGTTTGCAAATGTGAAATCGAAATAAAAAATCTCCATCAGTATTGAGCCTTTACTGTACAGTACTTACAAGTGAAAGTTCGTACAGAGGATGAGAAAAAAAATAGTGAAATCCTAAAAAAATAAAAGCAGTATGAGGACATGTTTAGCACCCCAATAAATCAGCAGTCTCCGTGGTGTAGTGGTAAGACACTCGTCATGGGTTCGTATCCTGGCCGGGGAGGATTTACTGGGCGCAATTCCTTAACTGTAGCCTCTGTTTAACGCAACAGTAAAATGTGTACTTGGTTGTAACAAGGATTCTTCGCGGCGGGGATCGTATTCCAGGGACCTGCCCGAAACGCTACGCGTACTAGTGGCTCTACAAGAATGTAACAACTCTTGTATATATCTATAAAAAAAAAAAAAAAAAAAAAAAAAAAAAAAAAAGTAGAAGATTCAGACAACTTCTTTATTCATGATATCCAAACTGCTGAAAATATAACTGATATCAACACAAACTCTGCCACTTTTGAAAGAGATTAACAACATACCCCTGCACTCAGCCCTGGGTCCAGACTCCTGGGACCTAGGGCTGAGTGTGAGTAGAACAAGCACTTAGTGCAGTGTGGAGAAAAAACTTGGGCACTTGGGAGATGCCATAAGTGTTTAAATCAGCAGATATAGCTCCCCTACAAAATGGAGGGAGCCAAGCATCTAAGAATTGTAGATCAGTTGCACTAATGTCCCACATAACAAGTCTTTAAAAAGAGTTATCAGGAGGCAGATGCTCCAGTTTTTATTGAGACCAATGACCTCCACAATCCAGGCCAAATTGGATTTAGAGCGGGAAGATCCTACCTTTCGCAGTTATTTGACTGTAACAGTGCAAGTATTTTGCACTCTTTCATGTATAATTGTGAGTTGTAATTGTGGGTGGGTGTGTGTGTTTGTGTGCGTATGTGCATGTTTTATGATGAGTGAGATGGTAGTGGAAGAGCGAGCCAGCCCCAGCTTGTGCTGACGGCAGTACTATTTAACAAGGAGCCTGTTGTACTGGGTAGTGAGAGTACACAACTTCCCCCACGTTGGGGGTGGCTGGTAGATTCAGTGAGCGACCACCTTGCACAGAGAGAAGGTGACCAGCCAGTCTTCCCACCCTGGTGGATGCCAGTCACCATCAGGGTGTATCCGTCTGAGTTGTGAGGTAAGAGTGTCAGTAATGCATTGTCTTGAAAACCATGACTTATCCTAACCTTGGGAGTGTAGCAGGACAAGCATGTAAATAGCATTTATTGCTTCTTAATTACAATTAGTACTTTTATATTACAATTTTATAAATTAATAAAACAAAACTAAAGTCTTTCAATAAATTATAAAGTAACTCAGGATATTTTAAAATTTTGTATAAAATCGCTATTGTTTAATAAAATTGAAAAAGAAATTTGAAGTCTCTGATGTAGTGGTAAGACGCTCGCCTGGCGTTCCGCGAGTGCTTTGTCCTTGGTTCGTATCCTGGCCGGGGAGGATTTACTGGGCGCAAATCCTTAACTGTAGCCTCTGTTTAACTCAACAGTAAAATGGGTACTTGGTTGTAAAAACGATTCTTCGCAGGGTTTTTATTCCAGGGAACATAGGATTAAGGACTTGCCCGAAATGCTATGTGTACTAGTGACTGTACAAGAATGTAAGAACTCTTGTATATACAAATAAATAAAAAAAAATCTTTATATTTAAAACTTTTGTACATAATCTGAACACGAAAACTTAACCCAAAAATTTTGAGTGTATTAACACAAAATTAGGAGAATATATGGGGAGGTAAATGTAACAGCACAATTAAGTGTATTTATGTACTATGCAGACAGTCAGGAACATACTTATTACATTTAGTATTAAAACATACTGTTTATTCAGAGGAAGGGTTGGGGTATTGCCTTCGTTGCTCTTGATAATAAGATTTACTGAATCAGCTTGACCTACCTGTTCAGAACGCGTACACTAAATAAATACATTCTTAACAATACTATAACTCATTTGTGAATCCAGTTTCATCCAAGCCCTCTTATTTTGCTGCTGCTTAGAGCAAACAGTTGGTCTTTACCATTTTTGTTTGTGCCCCACGTGCCTCGTACATCTTTTGTTTCATGCTTCACTATGTATTTGTGATGTGTGGTTTAGTTACCGCGGCTCCTCCTTAACACTAACCTCCTGGGACTAGCACTTGCAAAAGGTGTTGAGGAAGAAGAAGAATGTAAGCAAGCAACATGATGTGCTCACCTGTGTGGGTGCTGGAGAAGTGATGGTCTGGCAAGCCTCGTCTCCCAGCTGATCCATTCAGTTCCCTTCTGTCCACTGGGGTTCTTCTACCCTTGTGATTTGCTTCCATAGAAGATACCGGAAGTCCCATTTCATCGTATCTCTGTAAATATCAATACCTTATAGTTTCTAAAACTTTATTATTTTTTATTTAAAAGATTAATACTTATTTAATTAATACAATTGTCAATTTCTTTATTTCATAATATAGCACTTCTGCAAGGTAATACCTGAGAGAAAGGGCTAAATCATATATATCACTACTGTATATAGTTTTGGAAGGGGTTTGAGGACAGACTAAGAGGTGCAGTATGTAGATGGAGTGAAGGAAGTGCCAAACCACTTGGACCATCTGGATGAAATGCCAACTCTACAAAATGCAAGGCTATATCAACCACTGTAAGTGGATTGATGAAAGCAAGTGCAAATGAAAGTACTGTAGTGTAAATATGAATAAACTTGAGTTAGAAGACATCTGCTCCCTCCAGTGTATAAAAAACTAACTATTTTAGCGGGTGTTGGAGGGGAGACAGGAAGGGCCGGTGGTCGGATGGTCCTGCTGAAGGCTCCCCGCTTCCTTGCTTCTCTCATCTCGCTGCGTCGTACACTTGTTGAATCCAGGAACTTGAGTGTTTTTAGATGGTTTAATACGTACAGTCTGAAGACAACAATGTGTTTACCAGTAAGAAAAAAATATTAAATGGCATGATATCTGGTGAAGGATAAGACTATTTGCCAGTTCAGATTCATATGAAGTTGTAGGAAGAGCCCTACATTACTATAGACTAGGATATATGACTGGCATTTTCAGAGCTATTAGTGCCAAATCTTTGTGTTGGCATATGTGATTACACTTTTATTCATCACAATTCACTGTAATGTCTCACTTTTCCTCCCTTATGCATGTATCTAGCTTAAAAGCTTATTCTCTTACATATCTATTCTTTATTGATAAAATGACATCCTATTCCCATTGCTAATATTTGTTCATTATAAATGAAATGAATTATAGCTTAGTTATCATTTGGATGCATTTATCAAGCTCCCTTATGAACACAGTGATAGGTCAGCTAGTTATGCCTCTTGCTTTGTATTAACCAGTTCATGGTAAACCATCTCGTTCACTGTGTCTCGTGCAGTCTGCCTGTATTTCACACACTCATCATTAGGTGACAATGTAAATTACAAGAGGTTGGCTTGCTTGTGTAACTTAATAAACGTGATGAAAAACAGGTTTCAGCCACTCACCTGTACCTCTTGTAATCCTTTTCATCTTTGTCAGCCAAGGAGAGCTGATCGGGACAAGCCTCATTTCCCAGGAGGCTCAGGTACCGCAGGTTGGGCAGCCGCTCTCTGATTTGTTCCACCAGCTTCTCCAGGTTGGTGACCTATAAGAGGGATAGGGGGCAAGCACTGAGAAATGTAACACATTTAAATTATTAGTAGCTGAATAGTATAGGAGTAAAGAACACTACATGAGGCTGACATACTAGCCTGGGTGCTATAGCCTATAATAATAATAATTTATTTTGTCGGGGGACAGGCAGTGTATTCATACACGTTAGACATATAATGAGGTCCCCTCCCCCTTCCCAAGGTCAAATTACTCACCCTGCCCAGGATGCTATCCCACAACAAGCTGATTAACTCTTGAGTACCTACTTACAGCTATCTTATCTTGAGGTTATCTTGAGATGATTTCGGGGCTTTAGTGTCCCCGCGGCCCGGTCCTCGACCAGGCCTCCACCCCCAGGAAGCAGCCCGTGACAGCTGACTAACCCAGGTACCTATTTACTGCTAGGTAACAGGGGCATTCAGGGTGAAAGAAACTTTGCCCATTTGTTTCTGCCTCGTGCGGGAATCGAACCCGCGCCACAGAATTACGAGTACTGCACGCTATCCACCAGGCTACGAGGCCACCCCAGGTGAACAGGCACATTAGATAAGAAATGCTGCCAACCATTTCTGTCCCACCAGGGATTTGAACCTGGAATTCTCAACTGTGAGTCAAGAAGGAACCTAACTGTACTACCTGGACCCTAAACATAAGGCTTACATATTAAATGAACTGACATCCCTTTAAATTAATAAAAAAAATAATGAACATAATGGAAAAGGTCATTTCAAATTTATAAATTAAATTTTTTAGCTATTTTATGAAAATGTATTGTAAAATGTTGATCATAAACATTAACAAAACAAAGAATATGAACGTTAAAATACAGGTATTCTGTAAGCCTGTTACAGGTTTACACTGCACTCTAGTATGCTAACTAGTTTGAATGAACTAAAGATGGAAATAGATTTTTGATGTACTGTATACATGTTAACTGGTTTATCAATGTTGTATCTTACTTCTTCTTGAGGTTATCTTGAGATGATTTCGGGGCTTAAGTGTCCCCGCGGCCCGGTCCTCGACCAGGCCTCCACCCCCAGGAAGCAGCCCGTGACAGCTGACTAACACCCAGGTACCTATTTTACTGCTAGGTAACAGGGGCATAGGGTAAAAGAAACTTTGCCCAGTGTTTCTCGCCGGCGCCTGGGATCGAACCCAGGACCACAGGATCACAAGTCTAGTGTGCTGTCCGCTCAGCCGACCGGCTCCCTCCCTACTTGGCTCAATGAATATTGGGGTTCAGTTCCTGAGCCAATTATAAAAGTGTAACCTTTCTACCAATACTTGCAAGATGGGTATGGAATACATGGTATACATGGTATGGAATACATGGTATACATGGTATGGAATACCATGGTATGGAATACATGGTATGGAATACATGGTATGGGTATGGAATAATCTTACCCTGTTCTTTTTAAATTGAAATTTTAATTAAACTTTGATTTATGTCCGTTATTAAAATTAATTATTGAGCTCATTTTGTTGTCTTAAGTTTATACTAATTACAGGTTCAAAACTAAACTATATAAATTAATTATCTTTAAGATTATTTTACTTTAGGATTATCATTTATCTCATTTTTTGTTATATATTAATCTTGACAGTCCTTACTGATTTTTTGTTTTCTCCGCCTAGCTTCTGTATCCTTCCTGGGTATCTACGGTGATCTTTATTATACTGTACTTCAAATTGTTTCTATTTTTTTGTGTACTTGCATTTATTGTTGCGTTTTGCTATAATAATTCTCTAATTGCAGCAGATTTAGTATATGTAAACATCTACCTCAGTATTATAGTAAAATTTTACTCATTAATATAATCTTACCCTGTTATTTTTTTAAATTTTAAATTTAATTGTACTTTGATTTATACATCATTTATTGTAATTAATTATTGAGATCATTTTGTTTTCTTAAGTTCATACTAATTATAGGTTCACAACTAAGTTATAGAAAATAATTTATCTTTAAGATTATTTTACTTTACGATTATTATTTGTCTTATTATTTTTGCTATATATTAATCTTGTCAGTCTACTGATTTTTTATCTTCTCTCTTAACCTAACTTCTGTATCCTTTCTGGCTGTCTTCGTTGATCTTCACTCTACATCTATTTGTTCTATTTTTTGTGTACTTACATTTATTGTTGTGTTTTGCTATAATTACTCTCTATTTACAGCAGATTTAGTATTTAACTGTTCCTGTATTTGCTTGTCTTATTGTATCGTGACCCCATTGCATCTACATGCATACTGATATTGATCCTGATCGAAATCTTCTGTTTCATATCTACACTAATCAGCACATTGACCATTATTGCAGGTATTACACAGCAAATCTTGCAAAAAACCAACTCCTAAATAGCACCTGATTATCATTTTACAACCAAAATGTTAGGTCACTTGGTAAACATTTTGATGATATAAATGCACTACTCACAGCACTAGGTACTAAATTATCATTCATTATTTTAACAGAAACTTGGCTAAGTAAAGACTATACCCAACTCTACAACTTAGCTGGTTATAAAGCCATTCATAACTGCAGGCCTAATAAAAAAGGAGGCGGCACAGCAATATATTACAAAGATACCTTCATCTGCAATAGTGCCATTAGTGATAGAGACGACTATTGTGAATATACCTTTGCCAAGTTCTCCAGTAAATCCCTTAAATCCTCCCTGACTATCGGTGCCATCTATAGATTTCCCAATACCAACATAGCTTCATTCTCAGATAGCGTAAGGAATCTTATCATAAATAACAATCTCAACAAAAATCACATTCTAGGTGATTTCAATATTGACCTGGGTCTTCAAAATAACCCTCTAGTTGACTATTTCCATAACAGCATGAACTCCTGTATGCTAATCCCTCCAATCACCAAGCCCACCCGAGTCACTCAAACATCTGCCACTACCTTGGATCACTTATGGACTAATATAACAGCTCCCCTTACATCTGGGGTAATCTTTGACAGAACAACTGACCACTATCCTACTTTCCTCATAGCAAACATGGACACAACACCACCAGAAAGCAAGAAACTGCCATTCAGGCTACACAGTGAATCAGCTTTAGGCAATCTCTCAAATGCACTTCACAATATTAACTGGGAATCTGAATTCAATAATACACAGGATATAAACTCATTAACTAACCTCTTTCTCTCCAAAACTCTAAGCCTCTACAACACTCACTGTCCCCTCCTTACCAAGCAAGTAACTGACAAAAGAATAAACAATCCGTGGTTCACAAGTGGCATATTCAAATCAATCAACAAAAAACATGAATATGAAAAGAAATTTAGGATTGGCCTAGTTACAAAGGAAGTAGTTAAAAGGTACTCATCAGTGCTTACCAGGATCATAAGAAAAGCTAAACTTTCATATTATGAGACTAGATTCAAAGAAGCAAAAGGCAACATGAAAAGCACATGGAAAACCATCTCTAATATCCTAGGAACTAAACACTCCCACAACCAGATAACACACTAAGGATGGCCATACACTGTCAACTGATTTAGAAATGGCAAATGAATTTAATAGCTTCTTTTCATCGGTTGGTGCTAACCTCGCCAGTAAAATCCCACAGACCCAGAAACATATCAACACATATCTCTCAGGCAGCTATCCAAACTATCTCCTCCTTTCACCAATCAGCCCGACAGATGTTGTGTCCATCATATACTCACTAAAAACCAAGGCTGGGAACATCAGTGAAATCCCGTCCATTGTATACAAGAGGGCCTCCCATGCCCTTGCACCACCCATAGCTCTGCTGTTCCAAATCCCTAGTGTCATACCTTTCCTGATATCCATAAAAAAAGCAAGAGTAAGCCAGTTCATAAAGGAGGCAATCCGGCAGACAAAAAAATTATAGACCAATATCAAACCTACCCATACTATCAAAAATATTTGAAAAAATTATCTACAAACAGCTCTACTCCTACCTCATAAAATTCGACATACTCAGCCCCTGCCAGTTTGGCTTCCGCTCCCAAAAAAACCAGCGTTGAATGTAATGAAACACCATTTTCTGGGTGAGTCCCGGAGGCTCCCCGGAGCTATCCCAGGCTGATATGCTAATGTCAGACTTTGGCATCAGTCATGTGTATGGAGTTCTTAGGCCTACCGGGGACCACGGCCAGAACCGGGCCCCCTTAGAGAGGCAAGGGGAGCAATGGCCTATAGAAGCCCCCGTGTAGTTGGAAGCATTCTATGTCTGCCATCGACCGGAACAGGCACCCAGAAAGGTAAGCGCCCCAAAACAAACCCCTATTCTGGTTAAAATTGCTACCAAAAACCGAACTAGTGGATAGAACTCCCCAACCGAAAACAAGCAAACTAGTGTGACGTCACACACTGCCGCGCCGCTGTCTGCGCAGCTCCCCCCTCCCCGGGAGGGGGAAGGGGGAGCCCCAGACCCCCCGCGCCGGCTACCCACACCTCAGTTCTTGAGGCTGGATGTCAAAAACGCGAAAAACCGCCGACCAGGAGGGAGGGAGGGATGCCGGGGAGCCTCCGGGACTCGCCCAGAAAATGGCGTTTCATTACATTCAACGCTGGTTTTCTGGGGGGAGCCCCGTCGGCTCCCCGGAGCTAACTACCCACAGACAGAAAAAGAGGGACTTACCCGGGAGGCGGTTGTCGCTCACCCCTCAACTCGAAGCCGAGACAACTGGCTGCAACCGCCGACCCAAAGCAACACAGGCCCGACGAGGCCCAGGGACATTCACAAGGTAACGAGCAGCCAGGACCCTGTTCGACCGCCAAAATCCCATGCCCGAATATCAGACCAAGACATATTCCCAAAGACGGCAGCAAGAGCCGCGAACTTACGAACGTCATGGGCACGGGGATAGACCGCAGGCTGGCTGGACCTAATAACCCTGCGGACGACCTGAGAGACCCGAACCCGCGAACAGGGAAGAAGGGAAACCGGATCAACCCACAGCGCGTCCCCGGACACAGAAGCTGTGGCGCGCAAATAACGGTGAAGTGCCGCAACCGGACACAAAACATGATGCACCGCCGGCCTGACCAACCAAGCATCAACCACCCATGGACCCCTCCGGAACGCAGCAGTCTCATTCTTCGCCAGAAAAGAAGGAGACGGCTGCAAACGAACAAAACAATCACCACGACCCAAGAGCAGAAACCCCTGCGCCGGAGGAGAGCACGAAGCTCCCCTACCCGACCCCCAGAGGCCAAAGCCAACAAGAAAAGTGCATTGGAAAAACAATCCTGGACCGAAGGGGCCACAACGAAACGAGGAGATGAAAGGAAAGCGAGCACTGTCCAAAGACCAGGACGGCTCAGGCGGCGCATCAGCAGGCCGGAGGTGAAACAATGCACGAGACAGCTTGCGAAACGGCGCAGACGTAACATCGATACCGAAAGCAAGCTGAAGCGGCTCCGCCAGCGCCACACGATACGAAGCGACAGTGTTAGGCATAAGATGACGGTCCTGAAATAACCACGAGAGGAAGGACAAGACCACCCGAACAGACAAGGAGCTAACACGACGAAGACGCAAAAAGAAACGGAAGGACCGCCAGGAAACTTCATGCTGCCGCCGAGAAGAAGCCCTCAGGTGGGACACCAACAAGGAGGCCACCTGTTCACCATAGAGATGATGATAGACTCGAGTGAAAAAAACCATACGCGAAGACTCGAGAAGATCGAACCAGCTACGTGACACACCGGCCCGATCTGCTGAAAGAGGCGGAGCCGCGGGAAAACCCTCGGGTTCGGACACCGAGCAACCAGCGCCTGAAACCAAGGCTGGGCCGGCCACCAAGGGGCCAGAAGGACAACTCTCCCCCGGTAAGTCTCTAAGCGAGTCAGGACCTGGAGCAACAGCCGAACCGGGGGAAAGAGGTACAGGAACCCCCATCTCGACCAGTCTAGCCGAAAGGCATCGACCCCAACGGCCTCGCAATCGGGGAAGGGCGCCTCAAACGGGAAGACGCCGCGACCACGCCGACGCGAAGAGGTCCACTTTGGGGCACCCGAACGTCTGGCAAAGCCAACGGAAGGACTCGTCGTCGACCGTCCACTCCGTGGAGAGGGGAACGAAGCGAGACAGGGCGTCGGCCAAGACGTTGGACACGCCCCGTACGTGAACCGCCAGGAGAGCCAAACCCCGAGAACTCAGCAGACGAGTCACCCAAAGCGACCAACCTCAAAGAGACAAGGACCGCATCGAACCCCTTCGGTTCAGGCAATGAACCACCAGAGAGCAGTCCGAATGGAGCCGAATCGTCGATCCGCGGGCCACCCGAATCCTCCCCAGAGCAAACCACACTGCCGCGAACTCCCGCACCGTGCTGTGAGCTCGACGGAAGGACGGACCCCAACGCCCCTGGCCGGCCTGGTGAGCACTGGTCACAAAACCCCAGCCGAGAGACGACGCATCTGTGTACACATCGAGCGAGGGCTCGGGTAGGCGCCAAGGCACTGAACCCCGAAAAACCCGAAGAGGAAGCCGGTGACGCAGCAACCGACGCAAGGCCGCCGGGGGTCGAACTCTGCGATCGCGAGAGAGGCGGAAGGGGGAACCCCGAAGGAACCAGAACAGCCGTCGAAGCCAAACCCGACCCGGCGGGTAGACCACCATCGCGAAGTTCAGGCTCCCGCACAGCCCGTCGAGCATCCGCAGGGTGACCCGAGGGTCCTCCAGAAACAGACGAAGGCGGGACCGCAGCCGCAGGAGAGACTCCGGAGGGAGAGACAAGGAGGCGGTTCGAGAATCCCACACGAGACCCAGCCAAGTCCGAACCTGAGAGGGAACCAGATGGGACTTCCTCCAGTTCACCAAGAACCCGAACTCGGCGAGCTGGGAAAGAACCAAATCCCTGGCTAGCAAGCAAGCTGACTGGCTGGGAGCCCAAACCAGCCAGTCGTCGAGGTAGGCCAACACCCGAACACCTAGGAGACGCAAACGAGCCACCACAACCCGTGTAAGGCGCGTGAACACGCGAGGTGCCAGGTTCAACCCGAACGGGAGACAACGAAAGCGGTAACTCAGACGCCCCACAACAAAACCGAGCCAGTCCCTGAACCGCGGATGAATCGGGACATGCCAATAAGCGTCCCGGAGGTCCAGGGACACCAAGCTCCCGGCTCCAAGAGGAGCCGAACCTGAGACAGCGTAGTCATCCGAAAGGAGGGGCAATGAACCCAGGGGTTCAGACGGGACAAGTCCAGAATGAACCGCAGGTCCGCGCAGTCCCGTTTCGGAACCGGAAACAAACGGGGAAACCCATCTGAGGGACGACGTCGTTTCGACGACGCCCAAGCGTACCCACTCCAAGATGACTCGACAGAGCGCAGGGGAAGAAACCTGCCCTGCCAGCCCCGACCCCCCAAAGGGGGGAGGGGCCACCCAACGCCACCGCAGGCCGCGAGACACGACCCGAAAGGCCCACAAATCGTGGGACCAGGCGCGGGCGAACAGCGCAAGCCGCCCCCCAATCGTCCCGTCAAGGGGGCAAACCGCGAAAGGGCCGGCGACCCTAACGAGACCCAGAACCCCGCACAGCGCCGACCAGACGAGGGAGGGTCCGCAGGAGGAGCCAACCCCAAACCTGACACCAGAGGCCTACCACGACGAGAGGAACCCCGAGCCCTGGCACGACCTTTCCGGGAAGACCCACCCCGGGACCCCCGGAAAACCAACAAGTCCGACATCGGACGACAAGCCGCCGACGCAGCCTGAATAAACTGCGCCACGGCCGACTCCCCAAACAGGAGAGGACAAAAAGGTGAAGAACGCCTAAGAGCCAGAGCCCAAGCAGATTCCACGGAGGAACCCAGCACCGCCTGCCGACACGCGAGACGGGAAGCATAGAACAGAGAAACCGCATCCCGCAAAATCGGCGTGAATAGCTTCAACAAGGCAGCCGACGAACGCGCAGCCGAGGACAAGGTGCCGGACCCCGGGACGGACCCAAGCGTCCCCACATCCTCCATGAGCCAATCCGAAAACAGCTCCAGGAGGGAAAAGAACCGCAAGGCCGAACACAAAAGGCCCCGGGCGCGCAAGTCCTCCGCAACGAGCGCCGCCGAAAGGGAGGGAACCTGCACATGGAGCTGAATAACGCCCACATCGCGGGGAAGGGCAGGGGCAAACAAGCACTCATTCAGGTACTCAAGTTCACCCCCCAGGAAAACCTGAAGCACCGTGGAAGCTTCCCGCCACTCCAGCGTGCGGGAACGACAGAAGGAATGCCAGGAATCCAGACCAAACAAGGGGCTGTCTGCTAGCCAGGACGACTCCGGAACCTCGTAACGGAGCCAGAAAGGGAACGAAGTCCCAAACCTGAACGTGGACGGATCCATTTCCGAGGCATAATCCGGGTCACGCAGGAGGTAAGCTGCAAAGGCCGCTCGCACCACACCAGGTTGGATGCGATAAGCCGAAAACCTCCGGAAGGACGGAACCGACGTACCCGGGGGAACACGGAACCGAACCCGGGGAGGGGCTGACACCAAATCCAACTCGTACGCAGAGGGGGGAAAAGAAATCCCCACTCCTTGTAACAATAAGCCCCGCTCAGTGGGAAGAAAAACCCAGGCGGGGTCCAGTGGGGCCCAAGGCCCCCAAGTCAGCCCCTCCCCAGCCTCTAGGTCCGTTACCACAGGACCCGAGGCCGAGTCCTCTCCCCAAGCCCCGACCCCACAAGACAAGGACGGAGCAGCTGGAAAAGCTGGAGGAAGGGGGGCCCACTGGTCAGACCCTGAAGCTTCGGCCGGGAGACAAGACTCGAATGCCTCTGCCGCCCCCCCGGAAGGGGCAACCCCCGAAGCTGCCCGAGTCTCGAGATCAAGTAACCCCTGCTCCGACCCCGAAACCCTCAGACGCTTCGGGGCTGGAAGGAGGGGCGGGGGACCAGAACGAACAGAAGGGGAAGGACGAGGAGGTGCGGACTGAACCAGGATCGAAGCGACCCCCACCCCCAAGTCCGGGTCTCGAAAAGCAAAGCAGGGCAGCCCCGGGGCATCCGGGGAAGCAACCAACCGAGCGCGTTGCAACAGACGAAACCTAGACTGCAATGCACGTGCCGCCTGTACCCGAATAGAATCAGAGGTTTGGGTAAATTGAGTCACAAGCAAGCAGCAACACTCACAGGACTCAGGGTCGAAAGTATCACCGACCCAACAGGCAGCGTGGCAGAGGCAAAAACAATGAGGGTCACCCTGAGACAAGGGGACCGAGCAACCCTCAAACTCGCACACAGCGAGTGGGGACTCCGGGGTCACATCCATCGGACCCACGCGCCCCCTAGGGGATTCCCAGGGTCCTGAGCGTTTACTTTAAGAGGACTCGCGCTCAGGTAGTCCCAGGCAGGGTGCTGCAAACCGGCGCCCAAAACTACCAAGCAAACTTCTAAAGCTGAACCCCAGGGACGTGTACACTCACGGGGGCCTAGCAGGGGGCGCCACCGAGGAGAACAGTGGAAGGGCAAAAACAAACAATAAAATGACAGAACCCCCCACCAGGCAAAAACAAAAAGAAAAACAAAACCCCGCAAGAGGACAGCGAACCCCAAGGAACAGAGCCGGCCGCGATGTCGGGAAATACAAGCTGAGCAGCACCCTGCGCCCCTACCAGTGCAAACTGCCTCTTACCTGCCGGTAACAAGGGAGAACAGAACACCCAAGAGCCCAACAGGCGGCCGAAAAACCGAAAGGTAAAACGGACCAGCAGAGGCAGACCCCGAGGAGCCTGTGGAAGGTGGCCCCAAGGGCAGTACTTACAGGGCACCTAGGGAAGGCAGCCCTAGGCGCATGCAGCCCGAGTACTGAAGATAACTCCTGGCTCTCGCACCCACAAAACTAACACCACACGCAAAGCACAGTGCAGTAGCGACACCGGAGCCAGAGCACACGACCATCGCCTATAGCATCAGCCTCAAGAACTGAGGTGTGGGTAGCCGGCGCGGGGGGTCTGGGGCTCCCCCTTCCCCCTCCCAGGGAGGGGGGAGCTGCGCAGACAGCGGCGCGGCAGTGTGTGACGTCACACTAGTTTGCTTGTTTTCGGTTGGGGAGTTCTATCCACTAGTTGGGTTTTTGGTAGCAATTTTAACCAGAATAGGGGTTTGTTTTGGGGCGCTTACCTTTCTGGGTGCCTGTTCCGGTCGATGGCAGACATAGAATGCTTCCAACTACACGGGAGCTTCTATAGGCCATTGCTCCCCTTGCCTCTCTGAGGGGGCCCGGTTCTGGCCGTGGTCCCCGGTAGGCCTAAGAACTCCATACACATGACTGATGCCAAAGTCTGACATTAGCATATCAGCCTGGGATAGCTCCGGGGAGCCGACGGGGCTCCCCCCAGAAAAGAGTACCAACGATGCAATTATTAGTCTCCTTGATATTGTGACGACTTATACTGAATTTTGTAACTAGCTCATCAAGATTGTAACTTGCTTAGCTAAATGAATTGTGAGGTTCAGTCCCTGAGCCCATTATGTGCCTCTAACCCTTTCCACTACCTCCCACAAGATGGGTATGGGGTGCATAATAAATGAACTAAACTAACTTGATATAATTTATTCAGCCCTTGACTAAAATGAGTTTCCGATTGGATTCTTCATTGACCTGAGAAAGGCCTTTGATACTGTTAATCACAACTACCTCTTATGTAAACTCCATCATTATGGAATCCAAGGCCATGCCCTGGACTATATCCAATCCTATCTTAGTGATAGACACCAATGTGTGGCCATCAATGATATAACCTCTCCCACTCTACCAATAACCGTTGGAGTGCCACAGGGCAGCATCTTGGGACCTCTCCTATTTCATAATATAATAATAATAATAATAATTTTTATTTAGGTAAAGGTACATACATAAAGAGATTTTACAATGTTTGTTGGCTTTATAGATAGAGCTAGTACATACAATGCCTAAAGCCACTATTACGCAAAGCGTTTCAGGCAGGAAAAAACACTAATGACTAAAGCTTAAAACTAATGGGTAAAAAGAATAAAATGTGTTGAGTACAAATAAAAATAGAGGTAAAAGAGGGGGGAACATTGTTGAAAAAGCAAAATTTCTTATATACATCAATGATCTACCTAATGTCACCAACGTTCTGAAACCTATATTGTTTGCTGATGATACTACCCTCATCTAGCAACCCGTTCTCGGAAATTTAATAAGTCAATATTGACTTATTAAATATGTGCATAGGTGACATACTTAACATAATAGATACCCTTAAAAAGATTCATAGAAAACACCGACCTTACCTAACCTTGTTAGTATCTTAAGATAAGGATCTTATTGCTTCGTAATTACAATTATTACCTAACCTATAATAGGTATAGGTTAAGTAATAATTGTAATTACGAAGCAATAAGATGCTTATCTTAAGATACTAACAAGGTTAGGTAAGGTCGGTGTTTTCTATGAATCTTTTTAAGGGTATCTATTATGTTTAGTATATCACCTATGCACGTAGTTAATAAGTCAATATTGACTTTACGAATTTGCGAGAACGGGTTGCATCTACTCTAACCCCAACCCACATACACTAAATAATGTTGTTAATAATGAACTAAAAAAAAAGTCCACTTATGGATGTCAACCAACAGACTAACACTTAACATAGAAAAGACCTACTACATCTTATTTGGAAGCAAATCAACAAATGCAGTTCAGCTTCAGATAGACAATGTTAACATTAGTAGTAAAAATGATGGACAGTTTCTTGGCTTATTCCTAGACAAGAGACTCTACTTCAGCACCCACCTACAACACACAACTAAGAAAGTCTCTAAAACAGTTGGTATACTCTCCAAAATCAGATATTATGTACCTCTGCTCTCATCTCACTATATTATGCACTAATCTATCTCTATCTTAATTATGGTATCTGTGCTTGGGGTTCAACCACTGCAAACCACCTCAGGTCCATCATCACCCCGCAAAAATCTGCTATCAGAGAATAATAACAAATTCTGCTTTCAGACAACACTCAGCCCCATTGTTTAACTCCCTAAACATGCTAAACATAATCTCACTCCACACATTCTATTGTGTCAACTACATTTACAAAACCCTCTTCTTAAATCCAAATCCTGCTCTGAAACTCTCCCTGGAGAGTTGTAATAGGACCCATTATCACCACACCAGAAATAAATCTCTCTTTGATATTCCCAGAGTCAAACTTAATCTGTGCAAACACTCTATGCAAATAAAGTGCCCTTGAGAAGATTCCAACTTTAATTTACAAAAAAGCCTCCAGATCTTTAGCCCCTGCTATTGCTTTGCTCTTCAACAAGTCACTTGAACTCCAAACCTTTCCAGATATTCTAAAAAAAGCGAGAGTAACGCCTGTCCACAAATGTGGTGACCCCACAGATGTTAACAACTACAGGCCTATATCAATCCTGCCAAACTTGTCAAAAATTTTTGAAAAACTAATCTATAAGCAGCTTTACTCATATCTAGCCAAACTCAATATACTTAGCCCTTGCCAATATGGCTTCAGACCCAAAAAAAGCACTAACGATGCACTTATTAGTATGCTTAACTCGATTCATACAGCTCTTGATAAAAAGAAGTTCCCTGTTGGGTTATTTGTGGACCTGCGTAAAGCTTTTGATACTGTCAACCACCAAAACCTTCTTCTTAAATTACATCATTATGGAGTCAGAGGACACTCCCTACAATACCTCAAATCCTACCTTACTGACAGGCTCCAATATGTTTCTGTGAATAATGCAATTTCTCCCACCCTACCCATCAACATTGGTGTTCCTCAGGGCAGCATACTTGGCCCTCTCCTCTTTCTCATCTACATTAATGACCTTCCAAATGCCTCCCAACACCTCAAACCAATTCTATTTGCTGACGACACAACCTTCATTTACTCCAGTCCTGACCCCCTTGCTCTAAATGCCACAGTAAATACTGAGCTAAATAAAGTCCATCTTTGGCTAACTGCCAACAAACTCACCCTTAACATTGACAAAACTTTCTATATTCTGTTTGGCAATAAATCCTCTAGTCAAATAAATCTCAAAATAAACAATACTCAAATTTGTAACAAATTAGATGGCAAATTCCTTGGCGTTCTCATCGATAACAAGCTGAATTTCCAGGGACACATTCTAAATATATCAAAAAGAGTTTCAAAAACTGTTGGCATTCTTTCTAAGATCAGATATTATGTACCCCGCCCTGCCCTGGTGACGCTCTATTACTCCCTTATCTATCCATATCTCAACTATGGTATTTGTACTTGGGGCTCTACTACCCAAAATCACTTACGTCCTCTAATTACCCAACACAAAGCTGCTATTAGGACAATATCCAACTCTGGCCCCAGATATCACTCGGTACCCCTACTCAAATCTCTGAATATGTTAGACATTAAGTCACTGCACATTCTCTCATGTGTATTATACATATATAAAACGCTAAACTATAATGCCAATCCTGATCTCAAAAGCTTCATAGAAGGATGTAACAGAACCCATGAGCACCACACCAGAAATAAATACAGTTTTGATATTCCTAGAGTACGACTTAATCAAACTAGAAATGCTCTACAAATCAAGGGACCCAGAATGTGGAATGACCTTCCCAACCATGTTAAAGACTGTACCTCTCTCAACCAGTTTAAGTTAAAAACGAAGCACTACCTAATAAATTCCCTGTAACCTACCTTACCCTTCTATTGTCAACCAATGTCTGTTTTTCTTTAAAGAGAGCTGTTTGTCGACATAATTGTATTTGTGCTGCTTTTTCATCTATGTTTTCATTTCTTGTTTTCATTCTACTCATTTATGCTCAATTAGTATTAAGCTTGTCATTTAAGTTTATCATGCCCGAAACGCTTTGCGTAATAGTGGCTTTAGGCATTGTATGTACTAGCTCTACCTATAAGTCAACCAATCTTTGTAAAAATTTATTGTATGTATGTACCTTACCTAAATAAATTATTTTATTTTATTTTATTTTATTTTATTTTATTTAAAGGGACCTAGTCTATGGAACTCACTCCGTAATGAATTGAAAAGCTGTCCAACTTTTGCGTCATTCAAATACAAAACTAAAAAATACCTAATTTCATCTTCACAGTTTTCTACCTTATTGCTTTAAAATTGCACTGTATCTAGTGCTACTCAATCTCCCAATCTTCATGTACCCAATCCAAACAACTTTACCATTGTGATCATTGCTGTCTTCTTATATGTGCTTTCAATTTGCTGTATGGTGCCTATTAATCTTCGTTTAAATTATCAATCAAGCTGTCAATGCAATCAATCAGAGCTTTAATATACCTACTAATCTCTCTCATCTCATTTTTTTCTTTCTTGCAATGTATCTGTTATCATTTTATTAATTCCACTAGAATTTACCTACTTAAAATTATCTGTTAGGTTAAGGACCTGCTCGAAACGCTGTGCGTACTAGTGGCTTTACAAGATTATAAATACTATGCTATGTATTCACACAAACCCAATGTACCTTTTTGTATATAAATAAATAAATAAATAAATACATACATAATACATAATAAACTAAGCTAAAACTCAAATCTCAGATCATGTCCCAAGACGTTCAATATACAAACATGGGCACACAAACTAGGTTGAAGGAGCCGGCGGAACATGTTGAGAGACAAATGGAAAGCAGGAACACTAAACAGTACACATGATGTTGCTGGGGGCATTCTCATGCAGCTTTTGGTGGGGAGAATTGCAGTTTCTGGGGCTATAATTTAAGTTATGGTATATACAAATGAAAGCTCATATTCATTTAGTTCTAGAGCATCTAGTTATGTTTGGGGGACATTTTTATTTGTGTTTGGAGCTGGTAAATGTATAAGTGGGCCATTTTGCCATTCTCCTAGCCCTTTTCTCTCATTCTACCCTTTCACTTAGCTCCCCCTTTTCCTCTCCAAGTCCTTCTCTCACCCTATCCACTTTTTCTCTTACCCCCCAGTATTTTCCTCACCTTATTTTTGTTGAGGGAGAGGGTATGGAGGGTGTCGAGGTGAGGTATCAGGACGCTGTCATCAATGAAGTTGTTGTCGAGGATGAGTTCTTCCAGAAAAGGGAACTTGTCCAACCCATCTAGTGACCTGCCAAGTAGGGACAGGTGAGCCTCCAGTGACAGCAGAGCAAGGAAGAGGGTAGTTGAAGAGAGAAGAAGAGGTGATGTTCATGTTGGAAACATTGTCAAGGGTAAGGTAGGCAAGGATGATTGAGGGGATATATAAGTTGAGTAGAAAGTGAACCGCAAGCAGTAGAAAGAAAAATGACGTGTCCTCACTTCCCCAGTCATTAATAGGTAAATACAAACTAAATACTAAGGTGTTGCTACACATGAGTTAAAAGCTTCACTATATATAGAAACTAATAAATAATTGTGCTAAATAAAGCTGCAAGTTCTTAAGTATTGTCAACCCAGTCCATGTAAAGTCATTAAATGACAGAGTAATGGAAAACACAAAACAATATTATGAAAACTAAAACAAGACAGAGAATAAGAAAGAAAGTACAGTGGAGTTTGGTTAATGGATGTGATTTACCTGATGGAGTTGTAGGAGAGATCAAGGCGCTTCGTCTGGAGGCCATAGGTTGCTCCAAGGATACTGGGAATCCTCTGGCAATCTTGACCAACGAAACACAACTGAAACACATGAGAAGCGGCTCAAACACACAAACAACATATGAATCATGATAGATATTTGAAACAAGTAGAGTTAAAAAGTAAACACATTTATTTGCACATAAAAATCACAATAGTGTGATACATAAAAAAAAAAAAATCCACAAGGGCCGTGATTAGGGTTTGAACCTACAGCCGGGATGATCCCAGCCACGCCTTAGTCGACTAAGTCTTAGTCTTAGTCAACGCAGTCGCCTAAGGCGCGTCTGGGATCATCCCGGCTGTAGGTTCGAACCCTCATCACGGCCCGTGTGGATTTGTTCACATTTGATTCAACTGCATCATGAGGCAAATTAATAAAATACGCATACAGATGCAAGCAAAATCAGCAAAATTCTTGAAACCTACAACTTCAAGAACAAGATATCATAGAGTTACGTTAAGGAAACAAAGCTGCCAAAAAAACATTAGAAAGTTCTCTTTTGTAGAATGGTAGACAGTTGAAGCAAGTTATGTGAGAAGGTAATGGATACTAAAACCCACAATAACTCAAAGCATCGCAAGGCAAAATACTGGGAAGTCGAGACACCACAAACACAGTTCTCGTCCTGTAATTACATTTAATTACCTCGGTAATTACACACAGTCATTCAGGGCACTGCACACAACCAATATGGGACCACTACTAGAGCATGTTACAAGACTGGTCCCAGAAGTACAGTAAGAGGGTTGGAGTATGAAGGAACTGCATTTTTCTTATGTTCGATAAGAGACAAGGAAAGAGGATACATAACTAGTAACAGTATTTCTAACAATAACTTTTGTGCAATATTTGATATAATTTATTATACATTTTGTTACTAAACCAATATTTTAATGTACATGTGCAGTGTGACACACATAGGCTGCCAATGCAAATGGCGCATAGGTTGCCATGCGCCATCCAATTACCCAACAGGTAACCTACGTAATTTGGATTTTGTGGAAATTAAGAGACTCAAACTTGGCCTCGATTTTGACCAAGTTGCCTAGAGATTCGAGTTACTGTGGTCTGAAACAGTGAGTAGTGACTGTAGATAGCATAGACTGCTCTTAAACAATTAGACTTGAGTTTGATTGTTGGAAAGAGCAAGACATTTTGACACGTTTCCTAACATCTGATGACTTTGTTCACCTGGCAGTAAATAGGTAACTGGTAGGTGGGTGACTGTTGTGGGTTGTATCCTGGAAATGGGTAGTTATTGGTCTATCTAGGGCAGGGGTTGGGAACCTTTTCTGGGGGGGGGGGAGCCCCGTCGGCTCCCCGGAGCTTTACCAGGCTGATATGCTAATGTCAGACTTTGACATCAGTCATGTGTATGGAGTTCTAGGGCCTACCGGGGACCACAGCCAGAACCTGGCTCCCTCAGAGAGGCAAGGGGAGCAATGGGCTTTAGAAACCCCCGTGTGGTTAGAAGCATTCTATGTCTGCCATCGACCGGGTCAAGCATCCAGAAAGGTAAGCATCCCAAAACAAACCCCTATTCTGGTTAAAGTTGCTACCTAAAGTCGAACTAGTGGATAGAACTCTTCAACAGAAAACAAGCAAACTAGTATGACGTCACTGCGCCGCTGTCTGCGCAGCTCCTCCCTCCCCAGGAGGGGGAAGGGGGAGCCCCAGACCTCTCACGCCGGCTATCCACCCATCAGTTCTGAGGCTGGATGTCAAAACACACAAAAAACCGCCAACCGGAGGGAGGGAGAGTTGCCGGGGAGCCTCCGGGGTCTTACCCAGAAAATAGCGTTTCATTACATTCAACGCTGGTTTTCTTGGGGGAGCCCTGTCGGCTCCCCTGAGCTAAGTACCCACAGAGGAAGGTCAAAAGGGACGGAACCGGGAGGCGGACACCACGCAACCCTCAACGGAAGCGAGACAACCGGCAGCAAACGCCAACCCAAGGCGACACAGCCCCGAAAGGGCCCGGGAACAACACGAGACAACAAGCAGCAAGGCCCCTGTATGAACACCAAAAGATCCGTGCCCTAATGACAGCAAGGACAAGCCACCCAGACGGCAGCAAGAGCAGCAAAGCCACGAACGTCACGGGCATGGGGAAAGAACACAGACAGGCTAGCCGCAATAACACGGCAGACAACCCAGGACACCTTCACCCGCGAACAGGGAAGAATGGAACCGGATCAACTCAAAGCGCGCCCCGGACAGAGACCGCAGCACGCAAATAACAGCGAAGGGCTGCTACTGAACACAAAACACACCACACCTCCGGCCTGACCAACCAAGCACCAACAAACCAAGGACCCCTCCGGACCGCAGCAGCCCCATTCCGTGCCAGAAAAGATGGAGATGGCTGCCACCGAACAACCAAAACGCCAAGACCGAAGGAGCAGAAAACCCCTGCGGAAGAGAGCAAGAAGCCCAGCGACCCGACCCCCCAGAGGAAAATGTCAACAGGAAAAAGAGCCGGCGAAAAACAAACCGGAACTGAAGGGGCACCACCAACCGAGGAGAAGACAGAGCACGCTAACCAGAGATCAGGACAGTGCAAGCGGTGCATGAACAGGCCGGAGGTGAAACAATGCACAAGACAGCTTACTAACGGTGCAGAAGCAACATCAAGATCGAAAGCAAGCCGAAGCGGCTCCGCCAGTGCCACACGAAACGAGGCGACAGTATGTGGCAAGACGACGGCCCCCAACCCCCACCAGAAAAACCAAGCAGACGCTAACAGCCGCAGCCACATAAGAAGGGACAGGAGGAAATGGAAGGACTGCCAAAATACCCCATACTGCTGCCAAGAAGAAGTATGCAGGTGGGACACCAACTATGAAGCCACTATGCCACCAACCGGAGGCAAGACACGTGAGGCAGAATGTAATCAGCCCCGACAAGGTTCATCCGAGCCCAGGAAAAGGCGGAGCCACGGTAAGATCTTGGGCGCGACCACCAAAGCCCAAGCTGGCACAAAGGAGATGGAACGTCTGCTGAACAGAAAGCTCCCCCAATGCAAGCAAGCCCGCCAGGAGATCAGAAACGACGGGTCCGATGCAAGACATCGCAAGACCCTGAAAAGCCAACAGGCAGGGCAAGCCAGGAAAACCGAAGAAGGCGTAAGGGTTGCCACCAGAACAGTACCCGAATCAAAGGGTATGAGCAACGAAAACAGACCAAGACACACGAGCCCACCGTATGACACAGTCTGAAGGAATGCCGAAGAAGCCAAGGAACGCATGAAGAAAACCCTTGCGGCAGAGGAGGAAACAAAGGGAACGCACAAGGAAGGGAAGCGGCGGAAACTGACCCCCCCCCCCATACAGCAGCAAGTGCAGGCAAAACCGAGCAAAGGAGATACCAGGGGAAAGGCAGGACAAACGAGCCAAAGCTCAAATCCCAGGAAACACAATCAGGCGTGGACAGAACCCCACGCACATGAAAGGGCCAAGCCAGGGGACGCGATGACCACGAAAAATAACAAGCAAACCCCCATACGCAAACCCCAGGCACAAAACAGCAGCAAAGTGCCACACCACAACCTGACACAGGAACTAGGACACGCTACCGCAAAACACGTTACCAATGCACACGTGCAGCAGCAACATGCACCACACACAACACGCAACATGTAAGTAGCAACTTGCCTCTGCAAAGGCAGAGAACCGTGCAGGCAGACCCCAGTCAGGGCCAACGGAGACACGACATAATCCAGCAGTCCCAGGAACCTGCACACCAGACGACTGACGGCAGAGATACCTGCTCGATACCTGCATAATGGGGTACTGGGAGTTCAATAACTCCCCAAGCCCGGCCCGAGGCTAGGGTTGACTTGTGAGAGGTTGGTCCACCAGGCTGTTGCTTGGAGCAGCCTGCAGGCCCACATACCCACCACAGCCAGGATGGGCCGGACCCTCTATTAGAAAACAGGCTAGTGTTCTTTTGAAGTCCACGGATGTACCGGCACTATGGCGTATGCTCGCAGGTAGGATGTTTAACAACCGCAGACCTCTGATGTTTATACAGTGTTCCCCAATTGTCCCTATGGCACCACTGCACTCCACTGGTACTATCCCGCATGTTGGGATTGAGTACTACAGATGTTGGAGGTAGCATGTTTGGAGCAGATGCTTTTTTGTTTATGATCTTGTTAATAATATTTCATGTACCTGATAATTGTTTTGTTGTTGTTACTGGCGGAGAATAAAACCATGTGGACGAAGATTGTTTCTCTTACCACAACCATAACAGTGGGGACGAGGATTAAACATCTCCGGCAGAGAGCCTGGGTACGAGACGTGGTGTGAGGATCAAGAGAGAGCAGGGTACGCCGTGTGGACAAGTGGACGCTTCGCATACAACAGTGGAGTGTGCTACCACCGTGGCCATGGCTACGCCGCTCATGTCAATGGAGCCGTTAAACACTGCCAAGATCTCGTTGGACCTGTGGCTCAGCCTGCTGGAAGCAAACTTTCAGTACCGGGAGATTAAGGAGGATGCCAACAAGAAAGCGGTACTCTTAGTTTCACTGGGTTCTGAAGCATATAGTGTTCTCGGAAATTTGTGTGCACCGGAGCTACCTCACACGAAGACCTATGTAGACCTGATTGCTCTGCTTAAACGTCAGTATGTGGTGAAACCATCATATCACAGGAGTTTGATGGATTTCCAGAAGAGGACGAAAAAGCAGCAGGAATCCGTACAGGATTTATTTGCGGAATTTAAGGCTTTGGCTAACCACTGCAACTTCGGAGCACAGTTGGACGGCAGGGTTAGGGACCAGTTGTTCATGGCAGTGGAAAAGGAGAATTATTTCCCTAACCTGGTGGCAGAAAATTTGGATCTACAATCGATGACTTCATGGACAGTGCTCGAGAAGATATTGAACCTGGAAAGGGCTTTTGGAAGTAAGACTTCTACTCAGGAAATTATGGTCGTACAGGGCCAGACCAGATGTAAACACTGTGGATACAATCACATAAGTAGCAAGTGCAAGTTTCGTGCCTATATATGCAACTTTTGTAACAAGGAGGGACACTTGCAGTGTGTGTAGGGAATATCTGAACAGGAACAGCAAGGCCTGGGAGAGGAGACGACCAGGGAATGCAGGAAGAAGAGGTAGCGGTACTGTGGTCAAGGCAGTAGAGGAAGGTAGCCAGTCTGAAGAAGCTGCAGGTGAGGAAAACCGACTATATTCGGTGAAAGAAAAGGTATGTTCAGTGAAGTCACAAATGGTGAATTTTGTAATTAATGGGAAGTTAGTTCCCTTGGAACTGGACACTGGTGCTGCAGTGTCAACATTGTCTAGAGATTGGGCAGATACCTTGCAATTGAATATAAAACCAGGTAAAAAATAATTAAGTGCTTATGATAATGTACCAATTAAGGTCTATGGCAAGGTGTCGGCAAAAGTAGGTTATAATGGGAAAGAAATTGTCCAGGATTTTTATGTAGTGGATTCACATAATCCTAGCCTATGTGGTAAGGATCTCATGGAAAAGGTGGGAATTTTCTTGGCGGGCCTAGATGAGTTGTCGATAGTTAAAACAATTAAAAGTGCCGAACAAATATTAGACAAATATTCAGTGGAGGCAGATAAGCCAATTAATAGCATGGTGGCAAAAATTCACCTGAAAAGTGGGACTTCACCTAAATTTTTCAAGGCAAGAACAGTGCCGTTTCATTACAAGCAATTGGTAGAATCAGCCCTGGAAAAGCATGTGGCAGAAGGCATCTTAGAGCCAATTACACATAGTGAGTGGGCAGCCCCAATTGTACCAGTGTTGAAGGCAGATCGGAAATCCTTGAGAATCTGTGCAGACTTCAAGGAACTGAACAACCGCATACACTGTGAGAAGTTCCCTTTACCTAAGATAGATGAGTTGTTGTCAGTGGTCTGCAAGGGAGCAATTTTTTCTAAGATTGACCTGAAAGATGCTTACTTGCAAATTCCTGTAGAGGAGGAGAGCCAGAAATTGTTAGTGATTAATACCCACAAGGGGTTATTTAAGTATAAAAGACTTCCTTTTGGACTTTCCTCGTCTCCAGCAATTTTTCAGAGATTCATGTCCCAGTTGTTAGTTAACATTGAAGGTGTGGCTAGTTTTTTAGATGACATTATTGTATGTGGAGAGAATGAGGAAGTGCATGATGCTAAATTAGAACAAATTTTGAATCTTTTGCAAAAGCACAATGTGAAGATTAATAAGGAAAAAACAACGTTGAAGACCAAGGCCATTGAATATCTGGGGTACCATATTTCAGGTAAGGGCTTTACTCCTCACAAAAATGTAGCGGCTATAATAGATGCCCCAGCCCCAACATCAGTTGGGGAAGTACAGTCTTCATACAGTGAAAGCAGGATCGAGTATTCCTGCTGAATCCCTCAGGGGATCAGGTAGGATATCTTTGACGAGGTCGTGCGATGTATGGGAAGGAAAGGAAGGCTGGTAGAGCAATCTGGGAGGTTGTGCAGACACCAAGGTCGCCGAGTCTTACGGGGAGGGTTGCTTGCTCCCACTGAGAGTCGTCCAATTGGCAGGTTCAGGACTTTCACCAGCATGGACCTCAGAAGGATATCATACACATTTAATTTAGGGCTGTTGTAGGATGGAGAACACCTTAGAAAGTAAGTCAACTCAGGGAGAGACAGGCATCTTGTGAGGAGGAAGAGAGCATCATGGGCATCAATCTTGTCAATCCTGCCCAGCATTCTCCTTAGATTAGTAATTTTTGCATCCAGGACCTCCTCGATTGCTTACGAGCCAATGGGGCAGCTAGGAGGGTGCAGTCCGGTGGCTCAACAACAAGAATGTCTGGAAGAACATTTTTTATTTGGCCAGTGATATCTGGGTTGCAGGAGACTATTTCACATTTGGATGCATTGAGAATGAGGCCCAAGGCTGCTCCTGGATTTTCCTTATATCCTCCAAAATGGTATCCGGGGTGCCGGCGAGAGTGCCATCATCCAGGTACCAGATGTTTAGTTCACTTGTCAGACTATCAGTGACCTCTTTGATTACATTTATTTTCTGAATATTATGGGACTAGCTTTTAAATGCACGCCATGATATTGCAAACAATTTAATACCAAAATGAATGACGTAGCATGAAAATTGAGGTGAGAAAGCTGAAAAGATTATAAACATTCGAGTGTGGTTTCTGTGCTCGCGTCCACCGCTCGGCCGTGATGTTATAGTGGCCAGAATACGCCTGGGATATAGACGTATCTGGCAGCTTTCTCAAAACCCAAATGTCGAGTACACAATGTGTCAACTCTGTGAAAGAGAAAACATATCCCGCCAAACACACACCAAAACTACGACGTTGGTACAACGTTCGAACAAGATTTAACACCTCCTAACCAGTTATAACAACCAATATAGCAAGTTGTAACAACATTCTAATACGTCAAAAACACGTTATGCCAAGATGTGACAACTTTATTACAAGTTGTAACAAGCGGAAAATGGAGACAGTTTCGGTTTGTGTTTCCAGGGATGCACTCTCTTGAACATTATATTGTAGAATGTCCCATATTGACTGACTTTCGCCCTCCTGGGCTAAGGTATGCTGAACTGTGTAATTACTATATGAGTACTGGAACATTTGATGATATATTGGACTTGTACCCAAGATTAACCATGTAATGTATCAATTATATAATGTATGTATGTGATGTAACTATATAACCTGAGCTTGTAAAAGCACCTTCATCACCTTCAGTGATTAAGTGCTTAATTGCACACTAGTTTCTCTATCAGCTATCTCACTCTATCAGAGTAAAAGAGACAAATGTATGTGAATGCATGTGTGTGTGTATATATGTATATATGTATGTATATATGTATGTATACATGTATGTATATATGTATGTGTACATATATGTGTGTGTGTGTATGTATATGTATGTGTATAAAGTACATATGGAAGCTGATCAGAATTACATTTCACCTTTGTAAATGCACATTAATGACACTATGTAAAAGACACATCGAACACTTTATGTAGGGCATACGTAAATCTGTGTATCTATGTATTTACGTATGTAGGTTAGCTTAGCATTTTAAAAGCACCGAATCACCTTCTGTGGTTGATTGTTCAATAAACCCTTGAACTATATGTTTAGTTTAGTTCATTTATTATGCACCCCATACCCATCTTGTGGGCGGTAGTGGAAAGGGTTACAGAGGCACATATTGGGCTCAGGGACTGAACCCCACAATTCATTTAGCTAAGCAAGTTACAATCTTGATGAGCTAGTTACAAAATTCAATATAAGTCATCACATCAACAATGGGTTCGAGATCGACCTCAAGTACAGGTTCTAAATTAAGCAAATGACATATGTGGAGAGCTAGTGTCAAAATTGATATGTTTGTCTTGCACACCGCCCCCCCCCCCATCCAGTGGGCAGCGGTGGATAGGTTACAATCACTCAGTTACTACCTACAGTTAGCAAACTGGGGATATTTGGCTAAAATTTCTGGTAGCAGATCATTTTGAATGAAATATTTACACATCGCTGGAACATTGGTTATAGAATTGTCTCTAAATTCACGTATCTTTTCGCACTCCATCACATAGTGACGGAGGGTGTGCGAATAATTTTGTTGACACAGTTTACATTTGGTCAGGTCTATATCAGCAGATAATGAGAATTCCCAGAGATACTTGTAACCGAGTCTAAGCCGAGCAGTAGTAACATCTAGAAGTCTGCTGATTTTATTGGATGATCCATAGATGTGCGGCTCCTCTTGCATGATAGTATGATGATAGATGGAATTACTGGTGTCAATTTCACTTTGCCTCAGATCTACAAGATCTTGTTGAAGTTCTCGGTGTACTGCTGCTCTCAGATTGCTCATTGACAATCCAAGGTTACACTCAACGGCTCCTTTAAAGGCAGATTCTTTGGCTAACTTATCAGCTCTATCATGCATTCGGAGGCCAACATGAGATGGAGACCACATGAAATGGACTCTGTTACCATCCTTAATAATTTTGTTGTATTTGTGTCTAGCTTCGGACACGAGCATGTTACAGTTATGTCTTAAAGAGTTGAGAGCATTTAAAGATGATAAGGAGTCACTTACAATTAATGTATCAAGTTTTGAGACTTGTACACATTTCAGTGCAAGGATCAAGGCAAATAGTTCAGTCTGAAGGGTAGAGGCCCAGTTGTTTATACGGACTCCCCACTCAAAGTATAGGCCATCGCCCATTGTCAGGACAACTGCACTTCCAGCTGCACCCGTGGTGCGGTGTAGGGAACCATCAGTGTATATAATTTGAGAGAGAGAATGCTCTGTGGACAGAGCATCAATATGGCTTAAGGCGTTGAGCTTTGCCTCGAGACGAAGCTTGGGCTGATCTCTAATTTGCTTCTTGGGTGGAAAGGGAGGGATTAAAACTGGAAAGGGTGTAACCTCCCACGGTGCAGGAAAGTGCCGTTGTTTCTCTTGGTACAAATCATGAACCTGATACATTCTGACTTGAGTTCCAGTTTTTGTTATCCATTTGGAACAATGCTGATCTTCAATAAAGAAATTCTGGAGGGCTTCTGTGCAAGGATTAGGATGAGTTAGCCTAAGCATTTTTATACCAATTTGACAGTTAATTTCAGTAACACGATCAACAACGCTCAGAATATTAAGTTCCTTTCTCATATTAAGTATCTTTGTGGTACGAGGGCACCCAAGGATTATCCTCAAGGCTTCGTTCTGCAATTTTTCAAGCCCTCCAAGCTTTCTTTCAGGCATCAAAACAAGCAGAGGTGCAGCATAATCTACTAAAGATCTGATGTATGCAAAGTACATGATTTTGACAATTCTGACATTGGCACCATAGCCTGAGTGATAACCCGCAACAGCCTTGAGAGCTCGGAGCCTCTCTTTAAACTGACGACAGAGTCTGAATACAACAGGACCATACAGTGGCACCTCAAGGCCAAGGTATTTGAATCTGTTTACATAGTCAAACTGGGAGCCATCAGACAGTTGCATCTTGCGAACAGCTCCTCCCTGCCTGGGTGGGCGCCGATTGTGTATCTTTGTTTTCTCTGCTGAGATAATTAAACCTATGTCCTGACATGTGTCTAATACAGAGTTAAGAGTGTTCTGCGTGTTAGCATACCCAGCGGTGTGTATCATTATATCATCAGCATAGTTAATGATGTGGACGTTGGGTTTGCTCGGTATAGAGTTTAACAGCGTGTTTATTAAGATATTAAATAAGGTAGGACTGAGGACACCACCCTGCGGGGTGCCTAGTTCAAAGTCTCTTGTTACACTTCTATGCCCCTGGAAAAATACAGATGACTTCCTGTTGGATAAGTAACCCCTGATCCAACAAAGAAGCCGACCACCAATATTCATTCTTGCAAGCTCACTCAAGATAACAATATGTTTAACACATCTCTCACCCTGTCCATGGAGGACTGAAGAAACTGTATATATGCTGGTTAGCAGTGTAAATGTGTGGCCACGTTTGTGGTAGGGAACAAAAAAAACACACACGCTCGGCCTACCTTGCGGTGTGCGGCGGGTCGCCTAAAAGGCACGCCAAAAATGTTAAGGTTGCGATTGTAGAGCCATGATGGGTATGTGGGGCTTATTCATGGATGAATTTGTTTCTGTTCGTTTTTACGCCTTTTCATACCTTCCTTTAACTTCTCAGACTCGTGGGGGGGGGGGGGCGGTAGACCAGGTCCCCCCCTGGTCTCTGTTTTCTCTTTATTTGAACTTCACCTGGCAGGTTCTTTTCACCCTCCCCTCTTCTTTCCAGGTGGCAGTTTGCCAAGGCTAACTGGAACCTCTTCTCCTTACGCACTACTCTTTCCGACCACTCTGATCTGCCTCTTCCCTGAGCCCTCCTCCTCTTTCATGTCAGTTTTTGATGCTGCCCTCTGCTCTGTTCCTTGCTCTACCTCCTGGGGCTCGTGGAAATGCGTTGCCTGGTGGAATGCTGACTGTGCTCAGGCTGTCCACTGTAAGCGTACAGCCTGGAAGAAACACCGTCGCCAAAGGACATGCGATTCTTTTATTTTGTTTCGTAAGGCGAGTGCGGTGGCTCGTAGGGCCATCCATATGGCTAAGCGTGAGGGTTGGAGGTCTTTCGTTTCCACCATTATCTCTGGCATTTATCATCACCTGATCTGGAAGAAATTCCGCAAGATAGCGAGTAAGTTTGTTCCAGATGTCTTGCCAGTCCTTCACCTCCGTGGTTGTGTTGTGGCGGATCTGATGTCGGTCACGACCGAACTTGGTTCCCAATTTTTGACTGTTAGCTCTGGTTCTCATTTTCCTCCTTATTTACTTACTCGTAAACCCCTTCTTGAATCTTGTCCCTTAGATTTTCGCACTCATCTTCAGCTTCCCTATAGCGATCATTTCTCTCAGAACTCCAGTCAGCCCTGGTCCACTGTGGTTCTACGGCGGCGGGCTCAGATGATGTTCATTATGAGATGCTTCACTATCTCCCTCTATGCATGTTTCAGTATTTACTGAATGTTTTTAACCGTGTCTGGGAATCGTCGTCAGACCCTGAGGACTGGCTTGAGGCTATTCTTCCTATTCGGAAACCTGGTTCTGTAGGGTCATTTCCTAAAGACTTCTGCCCCATTGCTCTGGCGAGTTGCGTCTGCAAACTCTTTGAATGTATGGTCAATGTCCGTCTGGAGCGGTTCTTGGATCGTTATCACCTCCTCTTTCCCTTTTCAATTTGGCTTTCGCAAGTATCACAACACGACTGATGTCCTCGTGAACTTGGAGGTCTATATTTCTACTGCCTTTGCTGTGAAGGCCTCCGTGGTTGCTGCTTTTTTTTTTTTTTTACCTGGAAAAGACGTATGGGACACTACCTGGAGACACCATATTCTGTCCCAACTGCGTTCTTTTGGCCTTAGTGGTAATTTCTTTCTCTGCCTCTGGAGCTTCCTCTCTCGTCGTTCCTTTCGAGTGCAGCCTGGTACCACTCTCTCTCTGCCTCTTTTCGGCAATACGAAGGTGTGCCCCAGGGTAGTGTTCTGAGCACTACTCTTTTCCTGGTTGCCCTCAATGGTCTTTCCTTTCCTCCAATGGCGGCTTCAACTTACGATTGATGCCGTGTCGTCCTGGGTCACCAATCATGGCTTCAAGTTCTCTACAGCTATGACTTGTGCTATCACCTTTACTCCGAAGCAGGTCGTTCTCCCCCTCTCACTTTATGGTAATCTGCTCTTGTATTAGGATTCTGCTAAACTTTTGGGGTTAATCTTTGACACTCGTTTGTCTTGGTCACCCCATGTCTCTTACCTCGACGTTGAATGCTCTAAGGCCCTTAACTTATTTAAGGTCTTGTTCCATACTTCCTGGAGAGCTGATAGGCATACGCTCCTCTCTTTACATTCCTCTCTCGTACTATCTAAACTCGATTATGATTTTCCTGCTTACTCATTTGTCTCTTCCTCAACTCTTCGTCGTCTTGATGCTCTTCACCATACTGGGCTATGCCTCAGCTCTGATGTCTTTCGTTCAACACCTACCCACAGCCTGTATGTTGAAACTGGCATCCTGTCTCTACAGGATCGGCGTGATCGCTATTGTCTTCGCTACTTTGAGCAGTCCCTACAACACCCTAACTCTCGCTTATGTCGTACTTTGACCTTTACCCCTCCTGAGGGCCCTGGAGGGGTAAATTCTCCAGGGCCCACAGTCAAGGGCCCTTTACTCCTGCAAATATCATACTACAAAGGACTTTAGCAGTTTTATTTACTTTGTTTTACCTTTTTTTATTTAATGTGCGTAAGGCAAATAACAGCTGCCAGGTATTTGCTGCACTAACTACAACGCGCCATAGCATCCTTAGTGATATTTCGCGCCTTTTGAATATCCCGCACATTTGACGGTGCTACATAGCCTCCCCGGCTTGGTGCCTTCTTTTGATAATTACTTATGAAATTAATAACATTACATTACAGAAGATTGACGAAGAAAAAGACCTTGGAGTCAAAATCCACCACTCACTGAAAGTTGCACAATAGGTATGAGCAGCAGTAAAAAATGCCAACCAAACCCTTGGAATAATCATTTGACTTTAAGGAAGAGAAAGTAGCGATTCAAGTGTATAAATCTCTGGTGATCCTCCATTTGGATTATTCAAGAATGGAGACCTCATCTTCAGAAGGAAGTAGTTGCTCTGGAGAAAGTGCAACAATGGGCAACAAAAATCATCCCGGAGCTAAGTCAACTCTCGTACAAGGAACGGTTGAGGGCCCACAGGGCTAACAACACTGCAAACCAGGCATGACAGGGCGGATCTCATTGAAACTTTTAAAATACTGAACAATTTAATTTGGAGGATATTGATCTGGACAATCTCTTCAAAAGGTTATGTACAACACAAACAAGGAGCAACAGTTTCCAGCTCAACAATCCACAATGTAGGACTGAGAACTGGAGGATACAAGTCTCATCGTACACGACGATTCACCAGAGGATTTTGAAACTTACTTAACCTAAACTAGCTCAATCTAACCTAACCCAACTGAGCCCAATACATCTTAACCTAAGCTAATACAGCCTAGCATAACTAAACATCCTGTATACAGTTTTAACAAACAGAAAACGAACTTCGTCGAATCATCTCGTGTCCGAAATTACCATCCCCGAACAGTAGATGCTTCTTCACCTTTAGTCATAAACCCATGGAACTACCTATCCGCCGAAGCCGTAAATGCCAAAACTGTTAAATTAAAAATCCAACTGGAAAAGATTCTCAGGGCAAATGGGGGGGACCTTTGACAAGCCACCGGCTTCCTGTCCTCGTCGAGGCCACTAGTGTTAGTGGCTCTCGGGTAAATTCTGGTAAATAAGGAAGACGAAAGGGCAATACTAGATATAATTGATAGAATTGTAAACCGTGCAGTGAAAATGCAAGGATTCGTCCTATCAATTATTTCAACAAGCCTCGTATACATCTTTCCTAATTATGATAAATAACATCTCTGCCTCCTCTGACACACGAAGGTGTACTAATTTATTATATTTATTTATGCGAACAAGCCTGAATGGTCCCCAGGACTATATGCGACTGAAAACTCACACCCCAGAAGTGACTCGAACCCATACTCCCAGGAGCAACGCAACTGGTAACTACAGGACGCCTTAATCCGCTTGACCATCACGACCGGACAATAAGGAAGTGATAGCCGAAGCTATTTGAACCACTTTTATTTATTTATTTGTATTTATATATATACAAGAAGGTACATTGGGATTGTGAGGATACATAATATAGTAATTACAATCTTGTAAAGCCACTAGTACGCGCAGCGTTTCGGGCAGAAACGGGCAATATAATTTAATATATTGATACAAATGCCATTCTGGAGACCGCGCACTGTGAAGTGTAAGCTATATTGGACATAGCACGAATATACTGAGTATAGACGTCTTACGTCATTTGCAAGAAGAACATATTAAGCAACATCATTCTCAATACCACAACACCATCCTGAATCAACAGGACACAGTGAAGACACCACAACAATCGCATGCAATGATGATCAAAGGAGTCTCGTATGCTTGAGACTATTCATTCCTGATTTTACCTGAGGGCACTAATACTTTAGTGGCCTCTATGAGGACAGGAAGCTGATGGCTTGTCCCCTTGCATTTTCACTGCACGGTTTACAATTCTATCAATTATATCTAGTATTGCCCTTTTGTGAGTCTCCGTGGTGTAGTGGTAAGACACTCGCCTGGCGTTCCGCGAGCGCTATGTCATGGGTTCGTATCCTGGCCGGGGAGGATTTACTGGGCGCAATTCCTTAACTGTAGCCTCTGTTTAACGCAACAGTAAAATGTGTACTTGGATGAAAAAACGATTCTTCGCGGCGGGGGATCGTATTCCAGGGACCATAGGATTAAGGACTTGCCCGAAACGCTACGCGTACTAGTGGCTGTACAAGAATGTAACAACTCTTGTATATATCTAAAAAAAAAAAAAATTGCCCTGAGGATTTTTTCAGGTTGGATCTTAAGTTCTGCAGAGTTTTGGCATTTATGACTTCGGCGGGTAGGCGCTTCCATGGGTTCCTATGGGTTCCATAGGGTAATATGGGAGCAGACACCAGTTATCAACATTCATGTAATTCAACTTCGAGCATACAGCTGTTCGATGGCCCAACTGATCCTGAGGGAAGATAACAGACCTGGTGGACATCTAGAAGCTGGAGTTAGGAATAAATCATCTGATCCTTCATCGCCAAACAGCACCGGATATCGACAGCATCTCTACCGAGATTCTCCCCCCCCCCCCCACCCACCGCCTTATTCAATACACAAGAGTTCTTACATTCTTGTAAAACCACTAGCACGCTGTTGACCAGACCACACACTAGAAGTTGAAGGGACGACAACGTTTCGGTCCGTCCTGGACCATTCTCAAGTCGATTGTGAATGGTCCAGGACGGACCGAAACGTCGTCGTCCCTTCAACTTCTAGTGTGTGGTCTGGTCAACATACTTCAGCCACGTTATTGTGACTCATCGCCTGCACTAGCACGCTGTTCCATTGGCATACTATTCCGATGATTGATTGATAAAGATTAAGCCACCCAAGAGGTGGCACGGGCATGAATAGCCCGTAATATACTATTCCCCTTTTCTTTGCTTTATGCTTGATTCCACCTATATACCTTCACCCCTTCACATCACACACAACTTTACCTCTTTCTTCCACATGTGTATTTAAAACAACATTTGTAGTTTGTGCACACTTACGGGCTATTCATGCCCGTGCCACCTTTTGAGTGGCTTAATCTTTATCAATCTTTGTGCATTCATTCCTTACCTGAAGATGTTCCAGAGCGGAACGAAACATTGTAGAAAATAAACTCGTCAATAATCACTAGTTTCTTTACCATGAATTCCGCTAGGCTTATTGTTCTTAATTCTGTTGCAAGTAATATACTTGCTCCAAACTCTCATTAGCTTATTTTATTTTTTTTCTTATATCTCGCAAATTTAATAAGTCAATATTGACTTATTAAATATGTGCATAGGTGACATACTTAACATAATAGATACCCTTAAAAAGCTTCATAGAAAACACCGACCTTACCTAACCTACTTAGTATCTTAAGATAAGCATCTTATTGCTTCGTAATTACAATTATTACCTAACCTATAATAGGTATAGGTTAAGTAATAATTGTAATTACGAAGCAATAAGATGCTTATCTTAAGATACTAACAAGGTTAGGTAAGGTCGGTGTTTTCTATGAATCTTTTTAAGGGTATCTATTATGTTAAGTATATCACCTATGCACGTAGTTAATAAGTCAATATTGACTTTACGAATAACACATATCACGAAAATAAACACGTGATTAAGAATGTGACAATGTCAGACCACTTATCTGCACATTAGCTTATGTGCAGATAATGAGATGGGTTTGTTAATTCTACTTGGTCCACTAATTACGAATTCATACCTCTTCCCTAATTAAAGTTAAAAAAAATTTCCCTACCTGCTAGAGAATGGTGAGATGTAGATCGATTATATAAGCAATCAATAAGCGAATATTCTTTTAGTCTAGCTCAAGGGAGACATCTCCCGTCACGTAGGGTGCAGTCGCACCTCCACAGATCTCCAGTATTAGCTCTTGATACTGGTAATGGCTCAAAAGGGCCACCACTTACGGGCTATTCATGCCCGTGCCACCTTTTGGGTGGCTTGATCTTCATCAATCATCGAATATTCTTTCCACAGGGAAATAGCAGTTAGGTTATATAGACTACGTCTAGGTTATAGATGCAACTGGGAGATTGGTGAACCCCGACAGAGAGAATGCATCTTCTGCCAAACTGTCACAGTAAAGCCATTACTTCACTATCTCCTGGAATGTGAAGCAACCAACGACATTAGAAGAGCTTTAAGAGTCCTTGAATCTTGCAGTGGCCACCTTGAAGCCATCAACACAGCCACTCTCCTGGTCAACAAAGGTGTCCAGCAGCTGGACACCCTCATAAAGACTGTCAAGCAGTATCCTCCCCCGCGATAACAGCTTGACGATTAAATGCGACCTCAGAATACTGAAAAGAATTACTGAACAAAAAATTGTACCACTTACGGGCTATTCATGCCCGTGCCACCTCTTGGGTGGCTTAATCTTCATCAATCAATCAATCGAATATTCTTTTTCAGGCTATTCTGCCCGTGCCACCTTTCGGGTGGCTTAATCTTTATCAATTAATCAATCAATCAATCGAATAATCTAACATTGTGGCCCCAGAGGTGTTCCAAGTAGTGTGCTGTTAGTGGGTTCAATGGCTGAGGCTTCTGGTAAAAACTTATTTCACTGCATTAATGACTACCTCCTTACCTTGAGGTGCTTCCAGGGCTTAGCGTCCCCGCGGCCCGGTCGTCGACTCACTGGATGTAATAATTTCGCACTTGGAAGGGGTTAAGAACGAGAACCAGGGTCTCCCCATGTGACATCACCAGCTGCAGGTCTTCCAGCAGGGAGTCTTGTGTGGCTGCCAGAGTGCCATCATCCAGGAACCAGATGTTGAGCTCACTGGTCAGTCTGCTTGTGATTTCTCGAACCGCTATGAAAAAATGAGAAGGGTACAAGGAGTCTCCCTGTTCGATTCCCTCTGTTGAGGTGACTTCCTGTTTGCCAAATAGGCACGTTGAGTCTGCTGTAATCTGCTGACACTGTAACATACGCTTGATGTGGGACGAGAGCATGGCGGCTCAATGTGGGACGAGAGCATGGCGGCTCAATGTGGGACGAGAGCATGGCGGCTCAATGTGGGACGAGAGCATGGCGGCTCAAGTTGGTTGGAGTCTTGCTGTCTGCTCTGTGTCGAAGCTAAAGTATCTTGGGGTTGGTACTGATGATTACTCCTTGTTGTTGTTGTTGTTTTAGGTTTAGCTACTCAGAATGGAATGTCCAAGTAGCACGGGCTATAGTGAACCCGTAATTGAGTTCGGTTATTTGCAATAACCTTGTTACTGTAATATTTGGGTCAAAGATTTAAATGGAGGTGTGGTTTCCTCTTTTTCCCCTGTTTTTTCGCTTTTGTTTAGTGCACTGGTTTTAGTCTTGTTTTAATAACATTATCTTGGTGGCGGATGTCGATGCAGAATGTTTACTAGTGTGTTCCATTTTTCAACTGCTATTCTAATCATTGTAGTCGCGGTGGAATGTGCATCTAATGCAGCTGCTGTCGTTGGATTAATGTTGAGTTTGATGCGCAGGGCTTCAGAAGCTTCACATTCCAGTAAGTAGTGCAATAGTGGCGCCTCTGCTTCTGTTCCACAGATATGACACTCTTTAACTATTGGGTTTATTACCTCCCAGCAGCACTTGTAACCAAGTCTGAGTCTGTGTATGGCTACTGCAATGTCTCTAGATATCTTTTTGCCAGGCTTGAAAAAGCCTGTGGCTTGTTCATATCACATCTTAGTGGACCTTCCTACTACTACTTTGGTTAAGTAGCGACTTTTGAGTGTTGTGAGTATTTTCTTCTTGATTGGTCCTTAATCTGTGAAAAACTTGGATGTATTTTAACTTGTACAACAGGTAGAACAGTGGCAGTTTTTACTAGTGAGTCTGCCTTTTCATTATCATCTATACCAATATGACTTGTATCCAATTTAGGGTGATTGACAGCCCTAGATTGTGGGCTTCTTTTCCTATAATGTAGGATTTCTGTGATGAGTTGTATATTATCTCTGCGCTGGCTGGATAACAATGCCTGGAGTGAAGATTTAGAGTCGGTATGAATGATAACATGTAAATTATTTTTAATTGTATGGCCTCCTCCAGGGCATATAATTCTGTTTGAAATGTTGAGCACCCACTATTCATGCTCCAGTAAGCTTCATGGTTGGTAGTGTAAACTGCTGCCCCAGCAGAACCTCTTTCTTGATCAACTAATTCATCTGTGAAGATGTGAGTGGTTGTAGGTCTTGAGATGGTTTTCATTTGTTGTTCTATGACTGCTTTGAGCCTCTGCGAGTCACATGCTGATTTTTTAACTGGTAATCCTTGAATGATTATCTTTAGACTCGATTCTTCCCATGAAGGAGGCTGCCGAAAGTGTTGATATGGTCTATCTTCTTTGTTTTATATGGTCCATTTCAAGTTCATTTTCTCCAGGAAATCTTGGACCAGATTATCCGTCCATGCACTTGTTCTATATTTCTTCTAGAGGGAGGGTTCCGTGAAGCAATCTGTGTATGCTGTCTTTGGCAGTCTGGCGGTGGTTCCAACAAATTTTGCTGTTATGGTGGCTATTCTTTGTTTGATCCTGTTTTCTAAGGCTGGTAAGTTGGTTTCCATTCTTAGATTCTCTCGACGCGTCCATATAGGTGCTCCCAGCATTGTTCTGAGGGCATCATTTTGTTACACTTCGAGTTTCTCCCATTGGTTGTCTCTGAGGGATGTAAGAGCAGGAGCAGCATAGTCAATGAGTGACCTAACTGCTTAAACATAGTACATTTTAAGTACTGGTAGAGATGCACTAGCTCTAAGACTTGCCAGAGAGCGCAAAGCTGAGGTTCTGATTTTACAACGTTGCCAAAGATATAAAATTTCCTGAGTAAATTTCAACTGGCTGTCTATTATGACTCCAAGGTATTGAAAAGAGGTAACCCACTCAATTTTGTGTCCATATATTGCGAGTCTGATGTCTTCAGCTCTCCTTTTAATGGTCATTGCTTTGGTTTTATTGCTGTTTATTTTCACTGCTATGCATTCCGCTTCCCTGGTGATGATGTTTAGGCATTTTTGTGCATGGTTCCTGGCACCTTTACCACTGACGATGACCCCAAAGTCGTCTGCATAGCTAAGGCTCCTTCCTAAGAGGAAGGAGCCTTCCTGCAGAGTCCCATTTTCCAGCCTTTTTAAGGAAGATGTGTTTCCTTGGAATTTGACTTTAGCTTCTTGGTTAAGCAGGCTTCCTTTGGCAAAGGCAAGAGTGTGTCCTTTGATTTCCTTATCTACCGGGCAGCACAGTGTAGCCGGAGCACTGGCTAGGTCGAAGGCTTTTTCTAGGTCTAGAAAAATAAGGATTCCTAGCTTGTCATTGATTTGATCCAGGAGGGAGGTAAGACATTCTGTGGTTCCAACACATTTTCTGTAAGCAAACATATTTTGGTGTAGTAGATTGACTTTCCAGTCAGTTCGATTAAGAGCCATTCTTTCCGCAGTTTTGGCCAGACAGCTTGTTAATGAAATGGGTCTTGGATTTCCTGGCTCTCTGAGTTTTGGAATGGGAACTATAATTTCACTATTCCAAGAGAGTGGTCGAGTTCTTGTCACACATACTCTGTTGATGAGATTCAAGAAGGCTTCTTCACCCTTTTCTCCTAGCTTGGTCAGCATGTTGTAAATGATTTTGTCCTCACCTGGAACTGTGTTTTTAGTTTTCTTTGTAGCTCTTCTGAGTTCTTTTAGATTGAAAGGTTGGTCTAATTCGTCAGGTAAGGCTAAAGCATCATCTATTTTTTCCATCTTGCTGCTTGAAGTCATTGTTGGTGAGTCAGAGTTGCTTGAGGAAGTTGAGTGGAACTGGCTCTTGAAGCAAATAGATTTGCTAATCTTTCTGCTTCTTGCTCTGGATGAACATGATGGGGCAAAGCAGGAGGCGATTTTTCTTTGACCTTGTTGATCTGCCTCCAGATGTCGCCCAAGGATGTATGCTGACTTAGCTTGGCACACCACTCGAGCCACTTTTCTTCACTGATTTTTGCTGTTTTTTTATGCACATGATCTCGGACAGCTCTAAGAAGTCCTAGATTAGCTTCGGTTCTATCTCTTCTGAAATTCTTTCGTGCACAATTTAGCCTGTTATGTAGTTCTTTGATCCTATCACAGTAACACCAATGGTCCTCAAGTTGTTGGGTAAATGTTTTCCTCTTGGGGATGGCGTGACTTGCTGCTCTATGTATTGCATTTACTATTTTTTCCATTTCTTCGGTGTTGTCATGGCGAGGTGTAGTTTTGGTGCCAAGTTTCGAGAGCTTCCTGAAACTTCGTCCAATATGCTTTGATAAAGTCCCATCCGGGCTCGGGAGCTGGAGGTCTAGGAGGTAGTGCTATATTAATAACTGTTCTTGTAGCAAAGTGGTCACTAGTCAGAACATGATCCACTGACCAATGACACAACTCATCAATACTGGTGGAAACAAACGTGAGATCCAGCTTTCCTCCACCAGTGTGGGTTGGTTCCCTCGAATTAAGCAGACTAACTTCAGGCACTTCATCCAAAAGGTGTTCAGTATATCTTCCGTTGGCGTCGGTTCTTGGCGAATCAAGAAGTAATTCACTATGAGCGTTGAAGTCACCAGAGATGATAGTAGGTGTGGTGACTGCTATATCAAAGATTGCAGAGAGATCAATATCGTGTTCTCTATGGCTCCTGTATAGATTGAAGATGGACAGCGTTGAGTTCCTCATAGTGAGCTTAACTCCCATAATTTCAACGTTCTCACCACAGTTGGGCAGGTCTGTGATTGTCGTGGCATTGATATGATTTCTTACTAGTATTGAAATGCCTCTGGTGCCACCTTGTGCAATTGGGCAGTGGAAAGCTTGATACCCTGAGATATTGTTACTTCTTTCAGTCCTGGTAAATGTTTCCTTGAAGTAAAACAATATCAATGTTGTCCTTGAGAAGCACTGCTCTGAGTGTTTGTGCTTATAATCCTTGGATATTTCATTGTATAATCTTGAGATTGTCCATTATTCTGTTAGAGTTGAGTCCATGGTGGTTTCTAATGTGCTGATTTTCCCGACGGCTTGTATCTTCTTGGCTGGAGTGGAGACTGCCATTGGCTGCTGAAACAATTCAATTTCGTCACCTTCTTCGACTTCCACTTCGTCAAGCTTTTCAGGTAGGGCTTGTAGAAGTGCGTCTAATAAGTTCAGTAGATAGTTTTGTTTTTTAACTTTGTTAACATTTCCTTCCTTGACTGAGGGTTGGTCTGTTCCAGTCTCTTGGAATGCTTTATCAAGCATCTTGCTGAAGGTCTCTGTCAGGGAGGCACTAACTATTGGAACAGTAGTCACTTGATATGCCTTTGGCTCCCTTTCTTTTGTCTTGGTAGGTAAGAAGACTCTTGGTTGGGTCGTGGTGTCTTTGCACTATCCAGCTACTGGGGCATTTGGTGATGTAGGGATTCGTGCTTGTAATATCTTGGAGACAAGAGCAGGTGTATTCATTTTGCTGCCCTGATCTGTTCGGCTGTTGTTGCTTTGTGGAGTAGTGCTTTGTATTCTCCAGTTATTCGAGGTACTGTTCTTGTAGGACTGGAAGGAAGTGGTGCTTTAGTCTGTTGCTGATTTTTATTTTTATTTATTCGGACTTGCCATGAAGTGTTCCACTTTCTTTTAACTGAGGATCTGGTAGATTGTGGTCTTGGAGTTGTAGATTCGGGTTGCTGGGTAGATCTGAAGGCTTGTATTCTTTTTTAACCTTTCTGGACATTGTTTGTTCCAGGCGTGATGTGTATCCCCGCAGTTTGAACATTTTGCGTTGTTTGTTTGCCTTCTTTATGCAGATTTTTGCATATGTCAGTGTTGTGTAGTTCGCTGCATACTCCACGTCGTTCTGGACCTCTGCGCCATCTTTATGGTGGCCGAAGCACTGACAACTGTAACAGCACATGGGCTCTGGATTGTATAGCCTTAGACTGAATTGCCCATAAATCCCTACATTCAGAGTGCTTTTATTGATACAAGTACCTGTCTTGTTTCTACATTGTCGTGCTTGCACCTTTGCACTGTTATGATATTGGGGCATTCTAAGAGCCTGTTTGCATTGATTTCAACCGGGAAATGTTACACTATCATGTTGGTGACTTTTTCTTTTGGTTTTAGTTCAACTAAGTTTTGCCCGTATTCCTGAGGTTGGCAATTATATCTGGGTTAGCTGTAAATATACTATATCTGCCTCTAAGGTCAGGTTTGGTTCTGACATCTGATCTTGGGTGATCTTTTATCAGTGCGGCAATGTAGGCATAAGTGGGCCCATCTACTGGCTTTTTTATTTTGAAGAGGGTCCTTGGCATTGGTTTAGGGGCTGCTCTTGGGTTCTGGCTGGCACCTAAATTGATTTCTTCGGTTCTTTTTCGTTTAGTCGTCTTTCCGTTTCCTACAATTTGCCGAGGTGGCTCATTGTGAGTGGGATTATCATCTGGTTCATTGTTCCTGTCATCTTTAACAATTTTCCTTACTCTTGCCACGAGATTACTGTGTCCTGAGCTTAATAATTTCAGAAAGATGGTCAGGAGAGTCATTTCTTGGGGGGACATGTTCGCACTGCACTAAACTGTGTAACGATAAGTAAGATGAATGCACTGAGAAATCTGGATATGAAGTGTGTGTGTGTGTGATTACTGATTGATGAATGATGAAGATTAAACCACCCAAGAGGTGGAACGGGCATGAATAGCCCGTAAGTGGTGGCCCTTTTGAGCCATTACCAGTATCAAGAGATGATACTGGAGATCTGTGGAGGCGCGAACTGCACCCTGCGTGACGGGAGATGTCTTCCGGACCAAATGGTGACCAAATGGTCGAGTGATTACTCCCATCTCGATTGCTACTGTAATCGGACCACACCTCACCTCATCGCTCTCCAATAGATTGGAAGGAATGTTAACTGTAATTAGGGACGAGGTACGAGTTTTGTCATTAGTGACTGAGAGTTTATGATAGTCTCATTAAGCTATTGAGATTTTGGAGCGAGTATATTATTTACATAAATGTACTCGCTACAATACAAAGGGGAGAATACTTGGGCAATGTTCCTGGCCTGCGGTGAGGACTACTTCCCTTGACCTTGACTGACCGAGTTGAAAGCGTTTCTGAAATCTAATTTTACTACTGCCTGGTCTTCAGTAAGAGAAGTAATGCAGGCTCGTGCAGCATGGGCCGCTGCTTCACAGCCTTGAGGGACCCTAAACTACAGCTGGTTGAGATGCAGCTGCCCGGGGGACCCCTGTGTAGCCCCCTGTGGACCCTTGGGGACCGCTGAGGAGCCCGGGGACCCCTGTGTAGCCCCCTGTGGACCCTTGGGGACCGCTGAGGAGCCCGGGGGACCCCTGTGAAGCCCCCTGAGGAGCCCGGGGGACCCCTGTGTAGCCCCCTGAGGACCCTTGGGGACCACTGAGGAGCCCCCTGAGGACCCTTGGGGACCGCTGAGGAGCCCGGGGGACCCCTGTGTAGCCCCCTGAGGACCCTTGGGGACCACTGAGGAGCCCGGGGGACCCCTGTGTAGCCCCCTGAGGACCCTTGGGGACCACTGAGGAGCCCCCTGAGGACCCTTGGGGACCGCTGAGGAGCCCGGGGGACCCCTGTGTAGCCCCCTGAAGACCCTTGGGGACCACTGAGGAGCCCGGGGGACCCCTGTGTAGCCCCCTGAGGACCCTTGGGGACCACTGAGGAGCCCCCTGAGGACCCTTGGGGACCACTGAGGAGCCCGGGGGACCCCTGTGTAGCCCCCTGAGGACCCTTGGGGACCACTGAGGAGCCCGGGGGACCCCTGTGTAGCCCCCTGAGAGGCCCGGGGGACCCCTTAGGGGCCCGAGGGACCCCTGTGCTCACAAAGCGCCAGGCGAGTGCTTTACCACTACGCCACGGGGACACATTCCTGGACACACAATCGGGGATCCTGGGACAGAAATGGCTGGGCATGTTTCCTATCACCCAATGCCTCTGTTCACCTAGTAGTAAATGTGTATCTGTTAGTCAATTAACTTATGGGATTCCACCCTGGGGGACAGGCAGCAGGTCGACTCTGGGGGACTTCGATATACTCTGGGGGACTTCGATATACTCTGGGGGACTTCGATATACTCTGGGGGACTTCGATATACTCTGGGGGACCTCGATATACTTTGAGGGGACCTCGATATACTCTGGGGGACCTCGATATACTCTGGGGGACCTCGATATACTCATGGGGACCTCGATATACTCATGGGGGGGACCTCGATATACTCATGGGGGGGACCTCGATATACTCATGGGGGGGACCTCGATATACTCATGGGGGGGACCTCGATATACTCATGGGGGGGACCTCGATATACTCATGGGGGGGACCTCGATATACTCATGGGGGGGACCTCGATATACTCTGGGGGGGACCTCGATATACTCTGGGGGGGACCTCGATATACTCTGGGGGGGACCTCGATATACTCTGGGGGGGACCTCGATATACTCTGGGGGGGACCTCGATATACTCTGGGGGGGACCTCGATATACTCTTGGGGGGACCTCGATATACTCTTGGGGGGACCTCGATATACTCTTGGGGGGACCTCGATATACTCTTGGGGGGACCTCGATATACTCTTGGGGGGACCTCGATATACTCTTGGGGGGACCTCGATATACTCTTGGGGGGACCTCGATATACTCTTGGGGGGACCTCGATATACTCTTGGGGGGACCTCGATATACTCTTGGGGGGACCTCGATATACTCTTGGGGGGACCTCGATATACTCTGGGGTGACCTCGATATACTCTGGGGTGACCTCGATATACTCTGGGGTGACCTCGATATACTCTGGGGTGACCTCGATATACTCTGGGGGGACCTCGATATACTCTGGGGGGACCTCGATATACTCTGGGGGGACCTCGATATACTCTGGGGGGACCTCGATATACTCTGGGGTGACCTCGATATACTCTGGGGGACCTCGATATACTCTGGGGGACCTCGATATACTCTGGGGGACCTCGATATACTCTGGGGGACCTCGATATACTCTGGGGGGACCTCGATATACTCTGGGGGGACCTCGATATACTCTGGGGGGACCTCGATATACTCTGGGGTGACCTCGATATACTCTGGGGGGACCTCGATATACTCTGGGGGGACCTCGATATACTCTGGGGGGACCTCGATATACTCTGGGGGGACCTCGATATACTCTGGGGTGACCTCGATATACTCTGGGGGACCTCGATATACTCTGGGGGACCTCGATATACTCTGGGGGACCTCGATATACTCTGGGGGACCTCGATATACTCTGGGGGGACCTCGATATACTCTGGGGGGACCTCGATATACTCTGGGGGGACCTCGATATACTCTGGGGGGGACCTCGATATACTCTGGGGGACCTCGATATACTCTGGGGGGACCTCGATATACTCTGGGGGGACCTCGATATACTCTGGGGGGGACCTCGATATACTCTGGGGGACCTCGATATACTCTGGGGGACCTCGATATACTCTGGGGGACCTCGATATACTCTGGGGGACCTCGATATACTCTGGGGGACCTCGATATACTCTGGGGGACCTCGATATACTCTGGGGGGACCTCGATATACTCTGGGGGACCTCGATATACTCTGGGGGGACCTCGATATACTCTGGGGGGACCTCGATATACTCTGGGGGGGACCTCGATATACTCTGGGGGGGACCTCGATATACTCTGGGGGACCTCGATATACTCTGGGGGACCTCGATATACTCTGGGGGGACCTCGATATACTCTGGGGGGGACCTCGATATACTCTGGGGGACCTCGATATACTCTGGGGGACCTCGATATACTCTGGGGTGACCTCGATATACTCTGGGGGACCTCGATATACTCTGGGGGACCTCGATATACTCTGGGGGACCTCGATATACTCTGGGGGACCTCGATATACTCTGGGGGACCTCGATATACTCTGGGGGACCTCGATATACTCTGGGGGGACTTGCGACCACAAGTTTTTCCTTACTGTACAACCCACATTAAGAAGCAACATATCAAGAGAAAATGCGATTGAGAAAACTTTGCTAAATTTCCTTTAACCGTCGCTAATTGCACCAATAGACTCACACAATCACCCCTAACAGTGGCAGAATCCACCAATTGGCTCACACAATCACCCCTAACAGTGGCAGAATCCACCAATTGGCTCACACAATCATCCTAACAGTGGCAGAATCCACCAACAGGCTTACACAATCACCCCTAACAGTGCTAGACACAAACAGGGGCCTCGTAGCCTGGTGGATAGCGCGCAGGATTCGTAATTCTGTGGCGCAGGTTCGATTCCCGCACCAGGCAGAAACAAATGGGCAAAGTTTCTTTCACCCTGAATGCCCCTGTTACCTAGCAGTAAATAGGTACCTGAGAGTTAGTCAGCTGTCACGGGCTGCTTCCTGGGGTGTGTGTGTGTGGTGTGGAGAAAAAAAAAAAAAAAAAAAAAAAAAAAAAAAACAGTAAACAGTTGATTGACAGTTGAGAGGCGGGCCGAAAGAGCAAAGCTCAACCCCCGTAAAAACACAACTAAAAACACAACTAGTAAACACAGTGCCATCAACAGACATAAACAAACGTCCTAACAGCGCCAAAATCCACCTACACCCACACACGTATGTCAACAATGGCAGAATCTTCCAAATACCAAGAAAATAATCTCATATTACTTACATGTAAAGTCGGGGTCCGATTTTCAAAACTGAAATCGTTGACGTGAAGACTGATAGCCATTGGTGATGGGATATTGAGGGTGTGCTGGGGTCGGGGTCCACCGCCACAGGGGGACTGAGCTGTGGGCGCCAGGCTGGCTAGTCTTCGCCTCCCCGCGCCGGCTGGCTAGTCTTCGCCTCCCCGCGCCGGCTGGCAAGTCTTCGCCTCCCCGCGCCGGCTATATACACTTCACCGGCTCCCTCTCTCTACTAGGGCTTCTGTGGCGGCTGAGAGCTCTTCTTGCTGGCAGCAATTCTATTTCCAGTGTATATCTTTTATCTTCAGTATATACTTCTGTTTCTACACCACAGTCTATATTGTAAGTTTCTGATTAACAGACCTTGGGTATAAATACTTTAATTTATGTCTGTTCAGTAAATTAGCATTTCATGTAGCATTTTATTTTTATTATCCACTTTTATAAACGTACAAGTTCTTATTGCGTATCTTATTAATTCTGTATTAGATTATGCACGGAAAAATTATATAAAATTACGCAAAATATAAAAATGTTAAAACAATAATATATTTAACTATAATATAACAATGAATAGGAGCAAATTCTGCCATTATGCGTTCATAATAACGAACAAGTCGAGTGTAAGGACATGGTAAACACTGATTCACATCTGAGGAAGAAGAGCACAACATAACCCACGACTCCATATACTAATTTCACTGATATAACACAATAATGACATTATATATATATATATATATATATATATATATATATATATATATATATATATTTTTTTTTTTTAAATGGAAGGGAGTACCACCTCTAGCTGGAAGAAGGGGGACCCATAGCCTCGGAGGAAACCACGCATAACGCATTAGAGGGAATGTTTAGATCCCCTCCAATACAGTTTCTGTGTGCTTTTCTCCTACCACCCCCTTCCTTTTTTATTATACATATATATACATATATATATATATATATATATATGTCGTACCTAGTAGCCAGAACGCACTTCTCAGCCTACTATGCAAGGCCCGATTTGCCTAATAAGCCAAGTTTTCATGAATTAATGTTTTTTCGACTACCTAACCTACCTAACCTAGCATTTTTGGCTACCTAACCCAACCTAACCTATAAAGATAGGTTAGGTTAGGTTAGGTAGGGTTGGTTAGGTTCGGTCATATATCTACGTTAATTTTAACTCCAATAAAAAAAAATTGACCTCATACATAATGAAATGGGTAGCTTTATCATTTCATAAGAAAAAAATGAGAAAAAATATATTAATTCAGGAAAACTTGGCTTATTAGGCAAATCGGGCCATGCATAATAGGCCAAAAAGTGAGTTCTGGCTACTAGGTACGACATATATATATATATATATATATATATATATATATATATATATATATATATATATATATATATATATATATATAGTATATTTTGGTAGCAGTCTTTCTTGTAAACATATGTTGTTGAATATGAACGAAAGGGTAAGATTAATAATTCTACCACGAATCTTCTCAATATTTCTTACGTTTTTCTTCACTGTCGAGGGTAATTGAAAAATTAACTCTCCAGAATTCAATTTTTACATTTTTATTTTTGGTCTGACACCTAAAATTGTTTCGTAAGGCTTCTTACATTTTCAAACACTTGGTTTACACATAACATACATCATGCTTTTATTTGTTTTGGGTGAGGTGATATGACACAAAAGTTTTGAGTGAAGTGACGGAACACGAATCAATGGGTATAAATTGGGTATGAAAACATAAGAATGGAAGTAACTACAGAAGGCCAATTGGCCCATACTTTCTCTTGCAGCTTCTATGTTGGTTCGGGGTTTGGAAGTGGGTAGAATATAGTTATACATTAATTGGCTGTTGATTGCTGGTGTTGATTTTTTGATGTGTAGTGCTTTGCTGATGTCGAGTCTCCTGCTATCGCTGAATTTATTGATGATTTCTGTGTTGCTTGTTAAGATTTCTCTGATGATGGTTTGGTTTTGTGACACACCACCAACATGGGTTCAGAGATGGTAAATCGTGCCTCACAGGTTTAATAGTATTCTATGACCAAGCAACAAAAATTTGGCAAGAAAGAGGAGGGTGAATTTTCCAAAAATCCCTTTTCTTGGACTGTCAGGAAGCCTTTGACACAGTACCCCATAAAAGGCTGTTACAAAAGTTGGAGCAACAGGCAGGAGTAAAGGTAAGGGGCTCCACTGGATAAGGAAATATCTAAGCAACAGGAAACAGCGAGTAACTGTGGGGGGGGGGGGGAGGCATCAGAGTGGCGAGATGTCACTAGTGGAGTCCCACAGGGCTCTGTACTTGGACCCATCCTGTTTCTAATATATGTAAACGATCTTCGAGAGGGTATAGATTCATTCCTCTCAATGCTTGCTGATGATGTAAAAATTATGAGAAGAATCAAGACATGACGATACACAGAGACTACAGGACGACCTGGACAAACTGGAGGAATGGTCTAAAATATGGCTACTAAAGTTCAACTCAGGAAAGTGGAAAGTAATGAAATTAGGCGAAGGGAGCAGAAGGCTGAACACAAGGTATCATCTGGGAGGGGAAATCCTACAAGAGTCAAATAGAGAGAAAGATCTGGGGATTGATATCACACCGAACTTGTCCCCAGAGGACCATATCAAAAGGATATCATCAGCGGCATATGCTAGGTTGGCCAACATAAGAACTGCCTTTAGAAACTTGTGTGAGGAATCGTTTAGGACCCTGTAGGCCACTTCTGTCAGACCAATCCTGGAATATGCAGCCCCAGCTTGGCGTCCATACCTAGTTAAACACAAGACAAAGTTAGAGAAGATTCAGAGGTATGCCACCAGGCTCGTCCCGGAACTGAGAGGTATGAGCTACGAGGAAAGGCTAAGGGAGCTGAACCTCATATCCCTGGAAAACAGAAGAGTAAGGGTAGACATGATAACCACCTACAAAATTCTCAGGGGAATTGACAGGGTGGACAAAGACGAACTCTTCAGCACCGGTGGGACACGAACATGAGGACACAGGTGGAAACTTAGTACCCAGATGAGCCACAGAGACATTAGAAAGAATTTTTTCAATGTCAGAGTAGTTAACAAATGGAATGCATTAAGTAGTGAGGTGGTGGAGGCTGACTCCATGCACAGTTTCAAATGTAGATATGATAGAGCCCAATAGGCTCAGGAATCTGTACACCAGTTGATTGACGGTTGAGAGGCGGGACCAAAGAGCCAGACCTCAACCCCCACAAACACAACTACGTGAGTACACACACACACACACACACACACACACACACACACACACACACACACACACACATACACCGGTGGGAGCCGGTGGCCGAGCGGACAGCACGCAGGTCACGTGATACTGCGGTCTCAGCTTCGATCCCGGGCGCCGGCGAGAAACGATGGGCAGAGTTTCTTTCACCCTATGCCCCTGTTACCTAGCAGTAAATAGGTACCTGGAAGTTAGTCAGCTGTCACGGATTGCTTCCTGGGGTGTGTGTGTGTGTGAGTGGTGTGTGTATGTGTGGGGGGGGGGGAAACAGTAGTAGTAGAAACAGTTGATTGACAGTTGAGAGGCAGGCCGAAAGATCAGAGCTCGACCCCCACAAGCACAACTAGGTGAATACACACACACACACACACACACGGGGGGACTGGCTGGCTGAGTGGACAGCGCTCTAGACGCGTGGACCTAGGGACCAGGGTTCGATCCCAGCAGCCAGCAGAAAAACAAGTGGGCAGAGTTTCCTTCAACCTGATGTCCCTATTACCTACCAGTAAATAGGTACCTGGGAGTTAGACAGCTGCTACGGGCTGCTTCCTGGAGTGTGTGTGTGTGTGTGTGTGTGTGTGTGTGTGTGTGTGTGTGTGTGTGTGTGTGTGTGTGTGTGTGTGTGTGTGTGTGTGAAAAAAATTAGTTACTAACTAGTATCAGTTTATTGATTGATTGACAGTTGAGAGGCGGGCCGAAAAAGCAGAGCTCAACCCCCACAAGCACAACTAGGTGAATACACACACACACACACACACACTCGTACCGAAGTTCAAAAAAGTATTCCTGCAGAAGGATATGACAAGGGACGAGAGAATGAGGGCAGCAGCTGCGAGGAGGGAGTGCAGGGAGAGAAAAAGGAATCAGGGAACCACAACCCCGAACCCTACAACACCAGAGAGAAGTGAGGGAACCCTCCACAAGAAGTTCAACAGCCACAATGGGAGAAGTACCACAGCTATCGTAAACCCAATAGACGTCCTACCTGCCCCAATCCCTGCCAGCCCCCCCCTCTAGGTGCCCACCTAGGGCACCCTCACCCCTCATTCCCTATCCTTCCCCAGGACCTCCATTTTTCCCTACCCTCAAGCCCTTCCTTCCTTCCTTCTCCCCCGCCCTCAAACCCTCCATTCTCCCCCCCCCCCTCAGCCCTTCTTTCCCCCTCACCCTCCCCAAGCTTTCCCTCCTCTTCTTCCTGTCCAAGCCCCCATTCTCCCCATCCCTCCCAAGCCCTCCCTCCTCCCATCCCCCCCCCCCAAGCCTCTGCTTCTCCCACACTCCCCCCAAGCCTCCCTCTCTCACAAACCCTCCCAAGCCTCTCCCCTCTCACCCCCCAAGCCTCCCTCTCTCACAAACCTACCCAAGCCTCTCCCCTCTCACCCCCCAAGCCTCCCCCCTCTCCCCATGCCCTCTCTTCTCCCCCCTCCAAGCCCTCCCTCCTCCACCACCCTCCCCGTAACAGACCCTCCCAGCCCCCGCACACACCAGATCCCCCAGGTCCCCCTTCCTATGCCCTCCCATCTCGGACCATCCTTGTTTCCCTGCTTCAGGGGAATCAACACAAACTGACGAAGGACAGAAGAGAGTCGGTTTCAGGGTGATGTACTCGAACATAGATGGGATTGCAAGCAAGGCAAGTGAGCTAAGAGAAAGAGCACAAGAAGTGAACCCAGATGTAATCAGACTCACAGAAACAAAACTCTCAGGAATTATAACAAATGCGGTGTTCCTCCAGGACTACACTGTAATAAGGAAAGAGAGGAAAGGAAGAGGAGGTGGCAGAATGGCCCTACTAATGAGAATAGAATGGAGTTTCAAGGAGATGGCTATCCTGGGCTGCAAGGGATTCAGAGACTACATAACAGGCACCATATCAATGGGAGGATCAACAATAGTAGTAGCAGTGATATATAACCCTCCACCATATGACAGAAGACCCAGGCAAGAGTATGACAACAACAACAACATGGCAGTTAACACTGTAATTTGATGGGCAGCCTCTTCTGCCTGTAGAAATAGATCCCATCTGATCATCATGAGGGACTTCAATCACAGAAGGATAGACTGGGAGAATAAAGAACCGCATGGAGGCAAGGATACGTGGAGAGCCAAACTATTGGAGGTGGCGACAAGAAACTTCTTAAGCCAACATGTCAGGGAACCCACTAGGGTGAGAGGAAACGATGAACCAGCGAGACCTGACCTAGTCTTCACTCTGAACAACTCCTACATAAGGGAAATCATTTTCGAGACCCCAGTAGGAATGAGCGACCACAGTGTACTGGTGTTTGAGTATCTGGTTGAGGAAGGGTTAATGAACTCGAGGAGGGGAATTGAAAACAAAAAGCTGGCATTCCGAAAGGGAAACTATGAGGAGATAAGAAAATTCCTAACAGACTAACATGGGAATCAGAGATCAGAGGAAAGACGCTCCAAGACATGATGACGCAGAAGTGTAAGGAGGCAGTAGACAAGTTTGTCCCAGTCCAAAAGGAAAACAATGAAATGAAGATGAGAAACCCATAGTTTAATCAGAGATGTAGGCTAGCTAAGCAGAAAAGTAAAAGGGCATGGAGAAACTATAGGAATAACAGGACACTTGAGAGCAGAGAAAGATACCAGAGTGCCAGGAATGAATATGTCAGGTTGAGAAGAGAGGCAGAAGGGTAAAAATGACATCGCAAGCAAGGCAAAGACTCTAAATTGCTGCACAGCCACATCAGGAGAAAAATAACAGTAAAGGAACAGGTAATGAAATTCAGGATAGGGGCAGACAGATTCACTATAAACGACAAGAAAGTGTGCAAGGAACTGAATAAGAAATTCCAGGAGGTCTTCACATTAGAACAAGGAGACTTTCCATAGATAAGAGAGGAAATAGATAACCAGGAACCACAAGAAGAGTTTGAGATTACCAGTGGGGATGTAAGGAAGCTTTTGCTAGTGTTGGATGTGACAAAGGCTATAGGCCCAGATAGAACCTCTCCTTGGATACTAAAGGAAGGAGCAGAAGCACTGTGCCTCCCACTCTCCATAGTGTACAACAAATCACTGGCAACAGGGGAACTGGCAAAAATTTGGAAGACGGCTAACGTAGTCCCGATATACAAGAAAGGGGATAGGCAGGAGGCACTGAACTACAGGCCAGTCCCTAACCTGCATACCATGCAAGCTGATGGAGAAGATTGTGCGAAGAAAGCTAGTGGAACATCTGGAGCGAAGGAACTTTGTAACACTGCATCAACATGGGTTCAGGGATGGCAAGTCCTGTTTCACAGGATTAATTGAATTCTACGACCAGGCAACAAAAATCAGGCAAGAAAGAGAGAGAGGGTGGGCAGACTGCATATTTTTGGATTGCCAGAAAGCCTTTGATACAGTACCACACAAGAGGTTAGTGAAAAAGTTGGAGATGTAAGCAGGAGTGAAAAGGAAGGTACGCAATTGGATAAGGGAGTACCTAAGCAACAGAAGACAGCGAGTCACTGTGAGGGGGTGAGGTCTCAGATTGGCGAGACGTCACAAATGGAGTCCTGAAGGGTTCAGTCCTTGGACCTATACTATTTCTGATATATGTAAATGATCTCCCAGAGGGTATAGAATCGTCCCTCTCATTGTTTGCTGATGATGCAAAAATTATGAGGAGGATTGAAACAGAGGATGATAGAAGATAGTAGGAGGCTACAAGATGACCTAGACAGACTGAATGAATGGTCCAACAAATGGTTACTACAGTTTAACCCGAGTAAATATAAGGTAATGAAACTAGGCAGTGGAAACAGGAGACCAGACACAGGATACCGAATAGGAGATGAAGTCCTTCATGAAACGGACAGAGAGAAAGATCTAGGAGTTGATATCACACCAAAGTACACATTTATGAACAGGCAGCCCGGGATGTAACTCATTTTCTAATTGTTATAACCATATGATTGTTTGACTCCCATCGTCGGGGACCGTGATTGACTTAACGCGGTCCTCCCCGATAAGCCGACCAATGAGGAAGCCCACACCAGAACCTGTACACCAGATGATCTACAGTTGAAAGGCGGGATCAAAGAGCCGAAGCTCAACCCCCGGAAGCACAATTAAACAAGTAGGACAGTTACCTAACTCACAAGAACCTATTTATTTTCAGGTGAAGAGACGTATCTGGTGAAAGCAAATGTGCCCAAACTGCTCTCCAGTTGGGGGAATTGAACCCGGAACCCTTTAGTTGTGAACCAACGACTATGCTACATAGTCACCTATGTAGCACATAGATGACATCTATGTAGATAGATAGATGACATCTATCTGTAGATAGATGACATCTATCCTTATATACACTAACTAGATCACGTTATGTAGCTTTAATAAAACAATTCCTTTGGAGAACAGTCTGAAGTACGCACTGTAAACAATAACATTACACTAATGATTTCCTCAGAATGCTGCCCACAACAGCTGCCTAGCTCGCAGGTATAGCCTCAGTCAATAATACCTCTCTGTTGTGGGTACATAAATTGATCTGTAACACTGACGACTTGGTGTCCATGAATCGTTATGAATTCCGTTCATATTCCATGGAATATGTTGCCAGTTGATATACTTCTTAACCTAGACCAGGCGATAGACCTGTAACCCCCTAGACGAGCGACATACCTGTAACCCACTAGGCCAGTCGATAGACCTGTAACCCCCTAGGCCAGGCGATAGACCTGTAACCCTAGGTCAGGCGATAGACCTGTAACCCCCTAGGCCAGGCGATAGACCCGTAACCCCCTAGGCCAGGCAATAGACCTGTAACCCCCTAGACCAGGCGATAGACCTGTAACCCTCTAGACCAGGCGATAGACCTGTAACCCTCTAGACCAGGCGATAGACCTGTAACCCCCTAGGCCAGGCGATAGACCTGTAACCCACTAGGTCAGGCGATAGACCTGTAAACCCCTAGGCCAGGGTTGAGGACTGGGCATGATACCTAGGACCTGCACGATCTGACACGTACCTCAAGTTTGAGCACCTGGTTCTTGGGGCTCTTGTATGTGGTGATGCAGAGGTGGGCCGTCATCTTCCCTGACAGATTCAGTGTACACAACTTTCT
>NC_091176.1:4159090-4179090 GCF_040958095.1 Procambarus clarkii
ACCACACACCCACTATGTGTACCACACACCCACTGTGTACCACACACCCACTGTGTACCACACACCCACTATGTATACCACACACCCACTATGTGTACCACACACCCACTATGTGTACCACACACCCACTATGTATACCACACACCCACTGTGTACCTCACACCCACTATGTGTACCACACACTATGTGTACCACACACCCACTGTGTACCAAGCATTGCCCCCTTTACCCATATTGGTAACTTGAAGACCTTCGCCAGTAGTTACGTAAAACCAATCAACCTTCAACAACAGTTCTCTCTTTACACAACACTGTCCTGATAGCCATATTTTTTGTTCATGTTCGCCAGATGTATGTGCTGGTAGGACGACCTTTGTGGAGCCAAACGGAATAAGGAAATGTCTGGCTGACAGAATTCGCGAACTCAAACCTCCATTTTAGTCTCTATATGATTATAGCTTCGTTTAATTAAACTATCTTTATCTATACTATAAGAGCCTGTCTTTCTGTCTGTCCAGAGTAAGAGGTCAGATGTTTAGAGCTAGACCCAATCCAACTTTGCAGGGTGAATGTTCTGGGGTACGAGAAGGACATAGGTTGTTGGGGGTTCTTTCCACTGGTCGGGCTCAACAGTGTTTCCGCCTCCCCCCCATTTATCCCCGCACATAATCGGTTAAAGGTAGCTGACTGAGTTATCTTGAGGTTATCTTGAGATGATTTCGGGGCTTTTAGTGTCCCCGCGGCCCGGTCCTCGACCAGGCCTCCACCCCCAGGAAGCAGCCCATGACAGCTGACTAACACCCAGGTACCTATTTTACTGCTAGGTAACAGGGGCATAGGGTGAAAGAAACTCTGCCCATTGTTTCTCGCCGGCGCCTGGGATCGAACCCAGGACCACAAGATCACAAGTCCAGCGTGCTGTCCGCTCGGCTGACCGGTTCCCGAGTGGCTACATTTTTTCTTCAATTAAAAACGATGACTGTAAATTCAGTAATACATTTTCTGAGATAGCAAGATGATTGATTGATTGATAAAGATTAAGCCACCTAAGAGGTGGCACGGGCATGAATAGCCCGTGACACATATATCAAGAGCATCGAGAAGGATGTTTGACCACCATTTGGTCACCATTTGGTCCGGGAGACATCTCCCGTCACGCAGGGTGCAGTTGCGCCTCCACAGATCTCCAGTATCATCTTTTGATACTGGTAATGGCTCAAAAGGGCCACCACTTACGGGCTATTCATGCCCGTGCCACCTCTTGGGTGGCTTAATCTTCATCAATCGGATGTTTGACACGGGAGACATCTCCCGTCACGCAGGGTGCAGTCGCACCTCCACAGATCTCCAGTATCATCTATTGATAATGGTAATGGCTCAGAAATGCCTCCACTTACGGGCTATTCATGCCCGTGCCACCTTTTGAGTGGCTTAATCTTCGTCATTCATTCGTCGGATGTTTGACAGCAGGGGCACTGCTCCAGTGCCAGGTAAGTCCGCTACGGGCTCACCATAGCCCGTGCTACTTGGAACTTGTTCCGAGTAGCTGAATCTATAACAACAGGATGTTTGAAGAGAGAGAAAGATGTATGGAAAGGGTGGAACAGAGGAGGAGACTGGGGTAGACCAGAGAGCAGCCGGGTATACCCCCCCTGGTATACAAGTCTTTTTAGACCTACTGGATGTTATTATCAGTCTTTAAATGATAGTATGCATAATATAACCAGCAAACCAGCGGGCTCAACAACAGCGGTTCTAAATAGTTTAAAAATTGTGGTGGTGTGGTGACCTTGTGTGGGTGAAGCGTGTCCCTGTAAACCTGTCCACCACAGCCCCCGGGCGCTTGGTTGTGTGGCTGGGGCCGCCTCGCTCCCACATGCTCCCTCGCTCCCTATATATCATCTCCGTAGTAAAGCAAGACACAAAAGACAAATATATCCTGAACAAAGTACAAAATATAATATCGGAGCGGAGTAAAGAATAACGGGAAGAGTCTGGCGTTGGTCTGGGGCTCCCGCCTGGCGTTGGTCTGGGGCTCCCGCCTGGCGTACGTGACTCCCTGAGCGTTAGCGGCGCATATTGTAACTTCATCTAAAAATAGCGTCAAACTGTTTTTACGAATCTAAATTCTACTTTACCTAAGATAATCAAAGTTGTGGGAGTTGTTCTGATACGACTCTATGATGCGGTACTCTAGGGTATAAAGATATATCTATATATCTCTAGGGTATCTCATAGGGTATATGAGACAGTATAAAAACTAGCTACTTCAAGGTTTAGTTAAGTAAGCCTTCCGTCTCCATTAACACACCTTACCTGAGCCTCACCACGCTAAGGTCTACCTTTGTCTGGCCCGTCTGTGATCCTGCCACAACTTACACTTGAGTCTGGCCTTGAAGTTGTGGATGGTTGTGGCTTTTTCTTTTAATGTATTCCACTTCTTGACCTCTAATATTACGAGTATTTCCTTATTTGCAAGGTAATTACGTATTTTACTAACTTATTACTTAAGTGAAAATAAATTGCTTTCTTATTAGACTATTAGACCACCAGTGCACAAGTCGTCACTACCCACCAGTGCACAAGTCGTCACTACCCACCAGTGCACAAGTCGTCACTACCCACCAGTGCACAAGTCGTCACTACCCACCAGTGCACAAGTCGTCACTACCCACCAGTGCACAAGTCGTCACTACCCACCAGTGCACAAGTCGTCACTACCCACCAGTGCACAAGTCGTCACTACCCACCAGTGCACAAGTCGTCACTACCCACCAGTGCACAAGTCGTCACTACCCACCAGTGCACAAGTCGTCACTACCCACCAGTGCACAAGTCGTCACTACCCACCAGTGCACAAGTCGTCACTACCCACCAGTGCACAAGTCGTCACTACCCACCAGTGCACAAGTCGTCACTACCCACCAGTGCACAAGTCGTCACTACCCACCAGTGCACAAGTCGTCACTACCCACCAGTGCACAAGTCGTCACTACCCACCAGTGCACAAGTCGTCACTACCCACCAGTGCACAAGTCGTCACTACCCACCAGTGCACAAGTCGTCACTACCCACCAGTGCACAAGTCGTCACTACCCACCAGTGCACAAGTCGTCACTACCCACCAGTGCACAAGTCGTCACTACCCACCAGTGCACAAGTCGTCACTACCCACCAGTGCACAAGTCGTCACTACCCACCAGTGCACAAGTCGTCACTACCCACCAGTGCACAAGTCGTCACTACCCACCAGTGCTCAAGTCGTCACTACCCACCAGTGCTCAAGTCGTCACTACCCACCAGTGCTCAAGTCGTCACTACCCACCAGTGCACAAGTCGTCACTACCCACCAGTGCACAAGTCGTCACTACCCACCAGTGCACAAGTCGTCACTACCCACCAGTGCACAAGTCGTCACTACCCACCAGTGCACAAGTCGTCACTACCCACCAGTGCACAAGTCGTCACTACCCACCAGTGCACAAGTCGTCACTACCCACCAGTGCACAAGTCGTCACTACCCACCAGTGCACAAGTCGTCACTACCCACCAGTGCTCAAGTCGTCACTACCCACCAGTGCACAAGTCGTCACTACCCACCAGTGCACAAGTCGTCACTACCCACCAGTGCACAAGTCGTCACTATCCACCAGTGCACAACTCATCACTACCCACCAGTGCACAAGTCACTACCCTCCAGTGCACAAGTCACTACCCACCAGTGCACAAGTCACTACCCACCAGTGCACAAGTCGTCACTACCCACCAGTGCACAAGTCGTCACTACCCACCAGTGCACAAGTCGTCACTACCCACCAGTGCTCAAGTCGTCACTACCCACCAGTGCTCAAGTCGTCACTACCCACCAGTGCACAAGTCGTCACTACCCACCAGTGCACAAGTCGTCACTACCCACCAGTGCACAAGTCGTCACTACCCACCAGTGCACAAGTCGTCACTACCCACCAGTACACAAGTCGTCACTACCCACCAGTGCACAAGTCGTCACTACCCACCAGTGCACAAGTCGTCACTACCCACCAGTGCACAAGTCGTCACTACCCACCAGTGCACAAGTCGTCACTACCCACCAGTGCACAAGTCGTCACTACCCACCAGTGCTCAAGTCGTCACTACCCACCAGTGCACAAGTCGTCACTACCCACCAGTGCACAAGTCGTCACTATCCACCAGTGCACAACTCATCACTACCCACCAGTGCACAAGTCACTACCCTCCAGTGCACAAGTCACTACCCACCAGTGCACAAGTCACTACCCACCAGTGCACAAGTCGTCACTACCCACCAGTGCACAAGTCACTACCCACCAGTGCACAAGTCGTCACTACCCACCAGTGCACAAGTCGTCACTACCCACCAGTGCACAAGTCATCACTACCCACCAGTGCACAAGTCACTACCCACCAGTGCACAAGTCGTCACTACCCACCAGTGCACAAGTCGTCACAACCCACCAGTGCACAAGTCGTCACTACCCACCAGTGCACAAGTCACTACCCACCAGTGCACAAGTCACTACCCACCAGTGCACAAGTCGTCACTACCCACCAGTGCACAAGTCGTCACTACCCACCAGTGCACAAGTCGTCACTACCCACCAGTGCACAAGTCGTCACTACCCACCAGTGCACAAGTCGTCACTACCCACCAGTGCACAAGTCGTCACTACCCACCAGTGCACAAGTCGTCACTACCCACCAGTGCACAAGTCGTCACTACCCACCAGTGCACAAGTCGTCACTACCCACCAGTGCACAAGTCGTCACTACCCACCAGTGCACAAGTCGTCACTACCCACCAGTACACAAGTCGTCACTACCCACCAGTGCACAAGTCGTCACTACCCACCAGTGCACAAGTCGTCACTAACCACCAGTGCACAAGTCGTCACTAACCACCAGTGCACAAGTCGTCACTAACCACCAGTGCACAAGTCATCACTACCCACCAGTGCACAAGTCATCACTACCCACCAGTGCACAAGTCGTTACTACCCACTAGTGCACAACTCATCACTACCCACCAGTGCACAAGTCACTACCCACCAGTACAAAATAATACCTCTATGTGTCCTTGTTACAAAAAGATTCAACTTCGTACATATGACAGTACAGAGACAAGCTGGACAACTCCAAGCTTCAAGTTTAGAAAGTGTGAGGGATCACTGAGCTGTTCCTTGACGAGGCTTGTAGTATCACCACCAACTAATACCCGTAATTATAGTTTTCACCTGAAACTTCACCTTATCCCAACTTTTAAGAGTCGCAGTCGTAAGTTTAATACACTTAGAGCCATAATCACTGACAATCCTCATCAAAAAACACGGTAAAAGTTTATTAAACCAAATGTTACAAACGCTAGTCCTTCAAGTTCCATCGACTGGCTCAGCAACATAAATATATTGCTTAAACAATATGAGTATAAAATGGCACCTGAGGTAAGAGGAATGTATATTAAACGGTCCGTTGCCTCAACACAAGTTCTGGAGACTGAGTGACCGCCACCAGTGTGGGTGCCTGGCGAGGGGGTGGCGCCTGGTAGGGGGTGGCGCCTGGTAGGGGGTGGCGCCTGGTAGGGGGTGGCCCCAGGTAGGGGTGGCTCCTGGGAGGGGTAGCGGCTGGAAGGGGGTGGCGCCAGGGAGGGTGGTGGCGCCCACTAACACGCCATGTTGAAACAGGTTCCCCCAAACATGTTTTAGCTTCCTCTACGGGGGTGGGGTTTGGGGCTGGCAGCAGATGAAGGCTCATTACTCGCCCCGTCCTCCTAAGATTTCTCAACGTCAAGAAACTATCATACTAAAGTGCCCTTATCCTATCCTACCAGAGGACCCAAAAAAGAAAATGAGACATTATGTCAATTTCACGAGCCGCTACCATTTTCTAGTACGACAATTTTTGGTCCCCAGGCATATATGCAACTGAAAACTCACAGTTGCATATATGCCTGGAGACCGTCCAGGCTTATTGGCATTTGTGTTCCTCACGTGTGCCCCAAAGAATGAGGTGATTTGATAAAATACCATGCTCAAGATTACCATCAGAGTGCCGGCGGGGGGGATGGGGAATTAGCCTCGGCTACCGTCCTCTTTGTCCGGTCGTGTTGGTCGAGTGGTTAAGGGATCCTGTACATCAGATGCATTGCTTCTGGTAGTATGGGTTCGAGTCACTTCTGGGGTGTGAGTTTTCAGTTTAATATATATATATATATATATATATATATATATATATATATATATATATATATATATATTATATATTATATATTATATATATATATATATATATATATATATATATATATATATATATATATTATATATATGTCGTACCTAATAGCCAGAACGCACTTATCAGCCTACAATGCAAGGCCCGATTTGCCTAATAAGCCAAGTTTTCATGAATTAATATGTTTTCTCTAGTTTTTTTCTTACGAAATGATAAAGCTACCCATTTCATTATGTATGAGGTAAATTTTTTTTTAATGGAGTTAAAATTAACGTAGATATATGACCGAACCTAACCAACCCTACCTAACCTATCTTCATAGGTTAGGTTCGGTTAGGTAGCAGAAAAAGTTAGGTTAGGTTAGGTAGGTTAGGTAGTCGAAAAAACATTAATTCATGAAAACTTGGCTTATTAGGCAAATCGGGCCTTGAATAGTAGGCTGATAAGTACGTTCTGGCTATTAGGTACGACATATATATATATATATATATATATATATATATATATATATATATATATATATATATATATATATATATATATATATATATATATATATATATATATATATGTCGTACCAAGTAGCCAGAACGCACTTCTCGGCCTACTATGCAAGGCCCGATTTGCCTAATAAGCCATGTTTTCATGAACTAATGCTTTTTCGACTACCTAACCTACCTAACCTAACCTAACATTTTCGGCTACCTAACCTAACCTATGATGATAGGTTAGGTTAGGTAGGGTTGGTTAGGTTCGGTCATGTATCTACGTTAATTTTAACTGCAATAAAAAAAATTGACCTCATACATAATGAAATTGGTAGCTTTATCATCTCATAAGAAAAAAAATAGAGAAAATATATTAATTCAGGAAAACTTGGCTTATTAGGCAATTTGGGCCTTGCATAGTAGGCTGAGAAGTGCGTTCTGGCTACTAGGTACGACATTATATATATATATATATATATATATATATATATATATATATGTATATATATATATATATATATATATATATATATATATATATATATATATTATATATATATATATATATATATATATATATATATATATATATATATATATATGTCGTACCTAGTAGCCAGAACGCACTTCTCAGCCTACTATGCAAGGCCCAAATTGCCTAATAAGCCAAGTTTTCATGAATTAATGTTTTTTCGTCTACCTAACCTAACCTAACCTAGCTTTTTTGGCTACCTAACCTTACCTATAAATATAGGTTAGGTTAGGTTAGGTAGGGTTGGTTATGTTCGGTCATATATCTACGTTAATTTTAACTCCAATAAAAAAAAATTGACCTCATACATAGAGAAAAGGGCAGCTTTATCATTTCATAAGAAAAAAATTATAGTAAATATACTAATTCAGGAAAATTTGGCTTATTAGGCAAATCGGGCCTTGAATAGTAGGCTGAGAAGTGAGTTCTGGCTACTAGGTACGACATATATATATATATATATATATATATATATATATATATATATATATATATATATATATATATATATATATATATATATATATATAACTTTGTTCTCACAGGACTATCTTAGGTCTAAGTGTCTGACCTTATATCACCTGGAAGTTCTTTAGAGTTACACTGGCTTATAACGTCGCCGAATAATGTAACCCGTTCCCTTACCTGTCGTCAATCCTAATTCAGCACAAACAAACCAAATTTTTCTCCAGAGCAAGTTGCACATGCAACCTTTTCAGTGACTGTAGAAGAATTACCTTTTAACAGCGACTAACTACTGATATGTTTAAAACAATTATTTACAACTAAATCTCACACCTGTGTATCACAACTAAAATTAACTTGGACTATAAAAGTGAAGTTACTGAATATATAATTTGTATCTAAGGGAGAAAACCAGATTTTTGGAGTAAAACTGTTTTAATAAAACAACTTTCACTCCCAGTTTATATCACAACAGTGTTCCAAATGCAAGTTTTTAAAACAGTCCAGTTTCAAGTTAAAGGGCTGTTGACGCCTGGTTATGGCTATGTTGTCCACGCTTTATAAATCATGGATTTATTTTTCGGTATTGAACAATCTATTTTAGGTTAAGCATTTCATTATTCAACTTCGAGACTTCAATTTCAGGATTTAGTTGCCTGTGCATATTTTAGTGTAGTTTTATATACCCAGAAACCTGTCTTGTGAGTGCGGAGCAGCAAGGTTAGTGTCGTTAATGAGATCAGGAACTGGACCTCAATGATCTTCAACGCAAACAATTTATATTTGTTGAGAACTAATTTATTATTAACGTAATCAAGCATGTGTCACTGTAATTGTTTCACCGTTCAGCTACAAGTTTGGAAGTAAGACAAAGTAGTTGTGTTGGTATGTAGAGTGTGATGGTAACTGCCTAGGTTCTGTTAAAGCCGAGTATTGACCCTAGTAAAAAAAAAGTTATCTGACCTTCAACATGGATGCCAGAAACTTTATTATGCTCAAAGGCTTTTAAAAATCCGTCTCCGTCCTCTATATTATAGCCATTAAATAAATTGCAAAACGTGTTTATAATAACAAAGTTTTGAAGATTATTGATAATTTAAATACCAAAAAAATATAATCAAACTCGTTTATAGGCTATTACCTTTAGTCCAGTTGGGCGAGGCTAGACGCTCGCGCCCCCCCCGCCACACACCAATCCTCCCTTGGTCGTCAACCACCTTCATTACTAGTCTTCCCGCCTTACAGACCGGTTCTCTTGATCTGTGAACACCATATATTTACATCCTCTCCTTTCTCTTATTAAGAAGCGAGAACCTATAGCTGGCTGGGTCTGGGAAGTCCTGTTAAGTTGTGATGCTGGCGCCCCGGGTTGAATCTGTACACATCAGGGCTGGCTGGCTCTCTCTGTCTGTCTGTCTCTCTCTCTCTCTGTCTGTCTCTCTGTCTGTCTGTCTGTCTCTCTCCCTCTCTCTGTTTCTCTCTCTCTCTCTCTGTCTGTCTATCTCTCTGTCTGTGTCTCTGTCTGTCTGTCTCTGTCTGTGTCTCTGTCTGTCTGTCTGTCTCTGTCTGTCTGTCTGTCTCTGTCTCTGTCTGTCTGTCTGTCTCTCTCTCTCTCATACAATGGATTGCCATACAGATTTTGGAGATTAAATGATAAATTTGTGGAAGGCACTAACAGGCATTGAGCGTGTGAATATTTCCTACGTAATACACATGAATCTATTTTGTCTAGAAATATTTACATTTTTGCTAATTCAACAATGTAATTATCAGATATTAAACAAATTTGAAAGAGACGCAATTGTTAATTATAGAACAAATATTTGGAGTGATGTTGGGAAATGCAGTGGAGGTCATACCGGCCACACCAGGAAGAATTGACCACACCCTCGACCACACTCGTTGTAACCCGTTCTCGCACTTGCTTAAAGTCAATATTGGCTTATTTAATAAGTGCATATGTGACATACTAATTGAGTGTGAATATTTTAGTTTACCTTGAAAAGCTTCATAGAAAACACCGACCTCACCTAACCGTCTTAGTATGTTAAGATAAGCATCTTATTGCCAACATCACAAGGCACCCTCTTCTCTTAATCTACCACTCCGTAAAAAAATGGAACCGTTTTGCCTAACCAAAAAACAAACGGACTCACACAACTCACCTAATCTATCGGGGCCGATGCGTACAAGACGTCAATGTAACTATTATTTTAAGTAATCCGTTGCATTTTACCGGATTAATAGATTCTGTTTAATAAGACTCTCCACCAATGCTCCGCGTAACAGAGACGATTGTGTAATTTTCCTTTTACCTGATGCCGCTGTTCACCTAGTAGTAAAAATAGGTACCTGGGAGTTAGACTACTGTTGTGGGTTGGAGGTCTAGGCCTATAATTGGCCTATGGCAATCTTCACTCCAAAAATGAGAGTACCTATTACTATGGATGGCGGGACAAATGTGCATACACATAAACTCACGTTTCTGCTATTACTTTAGAAGATACGAGAAAGAAGAAAATAACTGATGCAAAGGAGTAAAGAGGAAGGAGAGGCATAGGTGAAGGGAAGTATAGAAGTGGGAAATACAGTGAGAGGTATGAAAGCAGGCGGACTGTCCGCCTTGCTGACACCATGTGTGGGTGTTGGCAGCTAAGCTAAGCTGGCTCCCTCTTGTCAGGGAGCTGTGAGTGTGTGAGAGGTTCTTCACATGTGTTTCACCATATATGGATGTCTATAGATGAATACTGTGTAGCATTCATATGTAACCACTCCGATGCTTCCACATATGTTATGTTTAAGGCTCTTTATTATTATTATTTATTGAGTTATAAATACATACATCTATACATATATACCCGTATGCATATGCATACACACAACTATACACATACATACTCAGTTTTTCTAATTATTGGGAGGAAGGATTTCTGGTCAGTATTTCATCTGGGAATTATGTACTGTGGGGCGGGGTTTGCAGGTAGTAAATCGGGGCTCTTGGGCCACCAGCTGTGGGAGCGGGGCGTCTCATCTTGGGCCACCAGCTGTGGGAGCGGGGCGTCTCATCTTGGGCCACCAGCTGTGGGAGCGAGGCGTCTCATCTTGGGCCACCAGCTGTGGGAGCGGGGCGTCTCATCTTGGGCCACCAGCTGTGGGAGCGGGGCGTCTCATCTTGGGCCACCAGCTGTGGGAGCGGGGCGTCTCATCTTGGGCCACCAGCTGTGGGAGCGAGGCGTCTCATCTTGGGCCACCAGCTGTGGGAGCGGGGCGTCTCATCTTGGGCCACCAGCTGTGGGAGCGAGGCGTCTCATCTTGGGCCACCAGCTGTGGGAGCGGGGCGTCTCATCTTGGGCCACCAGCTGTGGGAGCGGGACGTCTCATCTTGGGCCACCAGCTGTGGGAGCGGGGCGTCTCATCTTGGGCCACCAGCTGTGGGAGCGGGGCGTCTCATCTTGGGCCACCAGCTGTGGGAGCGGGGCGTCTCATCTTGGGCCACCAGCTGTGGGAGCGGGGCGTCTCATCTTGGGCCACCAGCTGTGGGAGCGAGGCGTCTCATCTTGGGCCACCGGCTGTGGGAGCGGGGCGTCTCATCTTGGGCCACCAGCTGTGGGAGCGGGGCGTCTCATCTTGGGCCACCAGCTGTGGGAGCGGGGCGTCTCATCTTGGGCCACCAGCTGTGGGAGCGGGGCGTCTCATCTTGGGCCACCAGCTGTGGGAGCGGGGCGTCTCATCTTGGGCCACCAGCTGTGGGAGCGAGGCGTCTCATCTTGGGCCACCAGCTGTGGGAGCGGGGCGTCTCATCTTGGGCCACCAGCTGTGGGAGCTGGGCGTCTCATCTTGGGCCACCAGCTGTGGGAGCGAGGCGTCTCATCTTTGAGTAATCTTTCTAACATTGGGTCCTCAAACATTTCGATGGTGTTCCACACCCTGATGGCTTGGTGCTGCAGTCTGATGTTTAGTGGTTGTATGTTCAGGAGTTCGTGGAGCTCCTGGATTGTCTGATCATATGGTGGACGGTGTTTTGCTGCTCTCCTTAGCGCCTTATTTTGCACTGCTTGCAGTTTCTGCATGTTAGTTTTCTTTATGGTGTGTAGTGCTACTGGGGGATACTCGCGCCGAACTAGAGCCTTATATAGGTGGATCTGAATGTTAGTATTGAGGCTTCGGAATCTCCTCAGTTTTCCCAAGGCTGTTTTGGCTCTGTTTAGTCGGTCCCTTACATGAGTTTGTATCCCTGTTCTATTTATCATAAGTCCCAGTATTCTGCCTACCTCCGCATATTGGATCGGATGGTTGTCAAGGATGATGGGGTCCGGGTTTCTTTTCGCAATGTGTATTATCTGAAACTTTTGTCTATTGGTGCTAATTTCTTAATTACTAAAATCAATTACTATAACTAATTATATTATATTAATAATTATTAAATATATTATACTATATTACTAATTACTCTATTACTATACTAATTTCTTAATTACCATAAATACTATATATTTGGGATAACAGGTTGCCCAAGGGCCAACTACTGATTTCCCAAATTTCCCAGATTGCAACTCACAAAAGTTTCCTAACTCCTAGGTCCCTATAATACTACTTGGGGAACAGTTGTATCAGATGAAAGAAAATGTGCCTAACCGTTTTTATTTTGCCCGCCCTCACCAGCTGTGACACTGGGACGATCCCTCACCAGCTGTGGCACTGGGACGATCCCTCACCAGCTGTGGCACTGGGACGATCACTCACCAGCTGTGGCACTGGGACGATCCCTCACCAGCTGTGGCACTGGGACGATCACTCACCAGCTGTGGTACTGGGACGATCACTCACCAGCTGTGGCACTGGGACGATCACCAGCTGTGGCACTGGGACGATCACTCACCAGCTGTGACACTGGGACGATCACTCACCAGCTGTGGCACTGGGACGATCACTCACCAGCTGTGGCACTGGAACGATCCCTCACCAGCTGTGGCACTATGACGATCACCAGCTGTGGCACTGGGACGATCCCTCACCAGCTGTGGTACTGGGACGATCACCAGCTGTGGCACTGGGACGATCACTCACCAGCTGTGACACTGGGACGATCCCTCACCAGCTGTGGCACTGGGACGATCACTCACCAGCTGTGGCACTGGGACGATCCCTCACCAGCTGTGACACTGGGACGATCCCTCACCAGCTGTGGCACTGGGACGATCCCTCACCAGCTGTGGCACTGGGACGATCACTCACCAGCTGTGGCACTGGGACGATCACTCACCAGCTGTGGCACTGGGACGATCCCTTACCAGCTGTGGCACTGGGACGATCACTCACCAGCTGTGGCACTGGGACGATCCCTCACCAGCTGTGGCACGGGGACGATCACCAGCTGTGGCACTGGGACGATCCCTCACCAGCTGTGGCACTGGGACGATCCCTCACCAGCTGTGACACTGGGACGATCACTCACCAGCTGTGGCACTGGGACGATCACCAGCTGTGGCACTGGGACGATCACTCACCAGCTGTGGCACGGGGACGATCACTCACCAGCTGTGGCACGGGGACGATCCCTCACCAGCTGTGGCACTGGGACGATCACTCACCAGCTGTGGTACTGGGACGATCACTCACCAGCTGTGGCACTGGGACGATCCCTCACCAGCTGTGGTACTGGGACGATCACTCACCAGCTGTGGCACTGGGACGATCCCTCACCAGCTGTGGCACTGGGACGATCACTCACCAGCTGTGGCACGGGGACGATCACCAGCTGTGGCACTGGGACGATCACCAGCTGTGGCACTGGGACGATCACTCACCAGCTGTGACACTGGGACGATCACTCACCAGCTGTGGCACGGGGACGATCCCTCACCAGCTGTGGCACTGGGACGATCCCTCACCAGCTGTGGTACTGGGACGATCACTCACCAGCTGTGGCACTGGGACGATCACTCACCAGCTGTGGCACTGGGACGATCACTCACCAGCTGTGGCACTGGGACGATCCCTCACCAGCTGTGGCACTGGGACGATCACTCACCAGCTGTGGCACGGGGACGATCACCAGCTGTGGCACTGGGACGATCCCTCACCAGCTGTGGCACCAACCCGTCCTCAGACCCCATCCAGCGGTCGACCCCATACGGGCTCGCCATAGCCCGTGCTGCTTGGAACTTGTTCCGAGTAGCTGAGTCTATAACAATAACAACAGGTTGACCCCAAAGACGCATTCATAAATTTTAACATTCTGCATGTTCGTTCAAAACAGGAATTTTTCTCAAATATAAATTAATAATATTTTGCATTATCCTATTGTACATATTTAAGCATTTGTTAGGTTAGGTTAGGTTAGGTTAGGTTAGGTTAGGTATTTAGGTTCTGTTGGTGATTATTTTTATCTGTATTATGTGGGTGAAGCATTTACAGCGTTGTAACAAAAGTCGTCAGTGAAGCACTTCTTTGAGAAGTGTTCGAACGTCAGCAGTTGTGAGTCGTGTGTTAACCGTGTTTCATTCATAAATAGCGGGTTTGGCGGGTGCATGGAATGGACTTTGGTCTTTTGTTATGAGGACGGGCTATTTGAAAACCATTTTTCATTCATGCCTCGTCTTGGATAGCCATTCTGGCCGTGTTGCTGTGTTGCTTGGACATATCTTCCCATAGTTCGACCAAACTTTGTGAAACACCATCTGATAGCGACATTTAGAAACTCCTTCATCGTTCCTTCAACGCGGGTCCGTCAAGCAGAATACAGAATCGCAAAGATAGGAATTTCGATAATTAAGAGTGAAACAAAGTGAATAGAGTGTATCATCACATGATCCGCAGAACCAATGAGACTGCATTGTGTATGCTTCTGGATTTGAACCCGCTTCATAGACGCACACATCAAATTAAATTTGGTGTGAGAATTTGTGAACTATCCTTAACATTGCACTAAGCATTTGGAAAAGCTCAACGACCTAGTAGATAAGGGTCCCAACTGTTTTGAACCCTGGCGGTTGCTCCCGCCCTCTATTTCAGTTTTAGAATTGGCTGTTTGGCAGCCGTGCGGAGCAGTCCTGTTTACATTCGCTCCTCAGTATTGGCTGGACGTTTGGCGTGCACTCAGCTGGTGGCGTTTTGTGCGGGGGCTCTGGCTGGCGGGTTGGCGGGATGGGGTTGCCCATGCCGCCTGTGAAGCTTTTGCACACGATTGAGCTGGTCTTCTCTGGTCTGATGGACTACTCTTTGTTGGAGGTCGCTCTACTGGATGTGCTGGGTGTTAATACTGCGGATGTGTGTGGTGTGCAACTGGCTGGGGACCCTCAAGCCTTGGTTAAGCTGTCTGATGCTGCAATGTACTGGGATGTGGTGGACAAGTTTGCTGAGCGTACTGTACTTTCTTCTTCTTGAGAATAGGTGCAGTTTGCATGAAGGGTTTACCCTCCCGATGACTGCACCAGGACAGATGTAGATCTTCTCCTCCTCAACGCGGTGACGTTGAGGAGGAGAAGAAAGTCAAAAGTGTTAGATGTGTCGGGCCATAGAGAGAGGAGTGGCGACGAAAACAAGAGGCAGACGTTAGAGGGAGACTCGCCGCACCGTAGGGCGGGATGTCGAGCTCACGGCGGTAGCTGAACCACGCACGGTGTAGCAGTGTGCGCAAGACGTCAACTAATATTTCTCCGGAAACTTGTATATCGGAAAGTGCAAGCAGTATGCATCCCAAATCACCCACATGTCAGGGGACACCCGACCACCAGGCAGTGCCTTCAGCTGAGACATCTTATCCGGCACCCTATAAACAAACTCCTTCACCCGTGACACCCAGACAGTGGACGAGCACCACGGGATCAGAAGCACCCGGGCATCCCGATAAGGGCCCAACACCTGACCCTCACAGGGCATGACCCCAGCAGTCGGGACTAGGCTTTCCCCAGACCGGGGCAATGAAGGAGGGGAAACCACAGGGGATGCAGGCGCGGCATCGACCCCACCACAGGGCACAGGAGCCGAGGCCCCCCGGTGCACATCTTTCCGCAACACCACGACGAGGTCCCGATCATCAGGGACAACCCCCCACTGCGGGGATCCAAGAGCAGAAGACGCAGGAGTGGGGGGACAGGTAGCAACTTCGGAGCCCCTCACAGCACCATCATCCACGGCGGGGGACGCCAGAGCACCATACTTCCCCACCAACTCCCAAGGCACACCACGAAGGGGAGATACACTCCAAGCCTGCCACGGACGCTTCAAGACAGGCCGCACCACACCACTCCCAGCAGGTCCCTCTGCAGGCACGGCGACCATCTTCACATCCACACAGGCCACACCCGCACCATTTGAAGAGTCCACAGAGGCTACATCGCCTACACTGTCCACATCATTCATTCAGGAAAACAGCTTCAGAACACCGACGTGCACACTTCTACAAAGGGATGGAAAGAGCAGAACTAAAGTCGCCAACACACACAGACACGGAAGGCACCTCCTCCTGCCGAAGCACCCCCTCCAAAACAGCAGAACCCGCGTCCCCGGGAGCCGGTACCACATCCACAGGCGGGGCGGGACATGAACCTCCACCGGGACATCACGCACTACACGCAGTGCAGGCGACAGCCCGACACCCACACACACCGGCTCAACAACCCCAGGGGCCACAGCAGTTACCTGACATGTCGCACAGGCCGTAGAACTCGCCTCAACAGGCGGAGCAGCAGACAGGCAATCAGGTGCCTCAGGCACAGCACCCACTCCGTCCTCAGAACCGTCCGAACGCAACAGGGGCGGAAAATCCTCCGCACGAAAAACATGCATCCTACCAGTCGCACGCTGCAGCCAGATGACACTCATGACCACACCGATAACAAGTGCGCGGTTGACCCCGATACTGGCAGCGGAGCGTGTAACCCAACACGGACATCGACGACGGTACACTACACTTCAGCGACATCGTCAGGGTGCGGGAGCCGTCAAGCATACCAACACAGTGCCCGGCAACGACCTTGTTCCAACGAATACTTCACACTGTCCCAAATCCTTCAAAACAGGAGGTTAAAAAGTAGTCCTGAAATTCGAAGGGGGCACCATGCACCACCACAGACGTCAAGGTGACACTAAGATTCACCACCTTAAGAGAGCCAGCAGTATTAGGGAGAAGGTAAACACGCCCATCACACCGCTCGAGAAACGCCTGAAAAGCAGCCTGGAGGTGGAACTTGACCACAGCACGGTTGCCCTGAAGCAGCTGGATACCCACCAGGTCTGACAGCTGCACATGTAACACGTCCACCTGGGCGACACCAACCAACGGATGGTCCACCGGCACCATAAAAACCAGACCAGCCGACAATGTCCTCTTCACCGGAGGGCGAGAAGTCCCCATGGCCAAGCTTAACGTCACCCTGTCAGTGGCAAACCACCACCGGCAGGGCAAACCATCAATCACCCAACGTAAACACTAGCCAGGAGCGAAGAGACCTCAGGAGCGTCTGACCCGTCTGGCGGTCACCACGCAACTCTACTCTACCTTTGTCTGGTACGGCGAGAACGATTTGTGTGACGGACTTATGTGTTCCAGTGACTTTTGCGGTGGTGCGGGGGCTCCGTTTTGAGTTCCCGGAGAGCCTGCTCCGCCGGTTCTTTGGGGATATGGGAGTGTCCTCACATGTCGGGCGAATGTGCTGAAGTCTGGCCGTCTCCGTGGCGTCCTGGTTGGTACCCGTATGGTTACCATGAAACTGAGGAAGGCGATCCCATGGGGGGGGGGGGTCTGTCTGCCTGGGGGGAGTTGTATAGGTGCACATATCTTGTCTTTGGGGTCTTGCGTGTACCGGGGTTGTTTGGTTGCCTTGTTGTATGAAGGGTGTTTGTGTTGTGTGTGTGTGTGTACTCACCTAATTGTGCTTGCGGGGGTTGAGCTTTGGCTCTTTGGTCCCCGCCTTTGGTCCCGTGTGTGTGTGTGTGTGTGTGTGTGTGTGTGTGTGTGTGTGTGTGTGTGTGTTAATATGTATTTTTTATTGTTCTTTGTTTTCACCTTTCTTACATTGCTGTGTGTGCCTTATCTGTGTTATTGCCATTCTGTGCTTCCCTGTGAGATGTTACTGTGTATGTTGTGTGTTGCTTTGTGTGTGTTATGGTGTCTGTTGATGTGTGGTGTAGCGATTATGCTCCTCTTTTTGGCGCTTCGGTACCTTTTATGCTGTATTTACTTTGTTTTACAAATAAAAAGAAAAAATAAGTTTTAAAGTAATTTAATCTACTCTGGTATTTAATGTGGTGGCTTGTGCAGTCCTATCTGACTGAGGACAGTTGTATTATTGCCTAACCAAAATAGACAAATCTCAGAGAGAGAGATAGATAGAGATAGAGATAGATAGAGATAGATATAGATAGAGATAGATATAGATATAGATAGATAGAGATAGAGATAGAGAGATATAGATAGAGAGAGAGAGTGAGAGATAGAGTGAGATAGAGAGAGAGATAGAGTGAGATAGAGAGAGAGATAGAGATAGATAGAGTGAGATAGAGATAGAGATAGAGAGAGATAGAGATTGTTCTGGTTGTTACAGTAGGCTCCAGCAATCCTTACACATACATCACACGAGAAACAAATATATTTTATATATATCCTGTCTGATTAAATTTACATTGTGGAAGAGTTTCTTAAACAAATGTGATTATGTTTGTTAACGAATCCAAAACAGAAATAAAGAAATAAAAGTTATTTGACCACCACTCTATGTACCTTATCTACCCAGAGTTGTGATCTTATTTATTGTAATAACTTAGTCATGTACCTGTTAGCGCCATCATGGCTAATGCCATCGATGGGGGCAGGAAGCTGACAGGCCACACAATGTTAATGTAACAATTAATCTACGTTGAAAACCAGCGTTAATTCTACGTTCATTCAACGTTGATCCTACATTGATTTACCGTTAATCCTATGTTGAACCTTCGTTAATTTAACGATATTTGACTATTTTTTACCCGCTGGATACATATTGTGACATGTTACCTGTTTTACTAAGTAGTTTTTCCAGTTTATTATAAAGTGTAGCACAGTGTTGGCCTCTGCTGATGCTTGTCCCACTCTCACCCTTGATGGACTTGAAACTGTTCACTTATGAGTCATGATGAATTAAAAAATGAGCCGTTTCGATGACCATCGTCCTCACCTAGCTGTGCTTGTCGGGGGTTGAGCTCTGGCTCTTTAGTCCCGCCGTAACTTATCAATTGGTTATACAGTAGTGCGCGAGGAGCCTAGTGGCGCCGTGTTCAGAGGTGGAGGCCCATTAGGTGCATTACATTGTGCGAACTATTTTGAACGGTATAGTGTATTTATTGGTGACGTCATACTTGGATGCAGTAGCATAGTGGTCTACGTCCTTGGCTAACAGCCGAGGGATCCAGGTTTAACACTCGTGCAGGACAGACACGGTTGGGCACTTTGCACCTAATGCTGCTCTTCATTTAGCAGTTAAATAGATACCACGGGAGTTAGGTAACTTGTGGGTTGTATCCTGAGGAAGGTCACTAGTTGGCCAAGGGGGATGGGGGGGAGGGGGAGGGGGTGTTTCAACACCCATGAGCTCAGGCCTCCTGACCCCGTCAACAGGAATTATTATACTATTATTATACTATATACTATTATACTAATGTCTAGACGTGGCCGTTCAGAGGATTTGGATAAGGGGTGATAGTAGTAATCTCGATTACCACTTTAAAATCGAGGGTTAATTTCAGACTCTCTTTATATTTATTTTGATATATACTCGGCAGCTTTCAGTAATTAATGGATCTTTCTCATTTTCACACTACTGCAAAGCCCTCCTATCAGTAAAGAATGTGATGGTTTTGTTTGTTTATAAAGTCCTAAAGGACTTGCATTTTTCAGTTCTGAAACACATTTGGCGGTCTTTTGAACATTTGTTCGTGTAGATCCGTTTGCAAGGATCTATATAACACTGTTTACATTGGCCGTGTTCTCCTGGGTCTTTGTGTATGGATTGTAATGTTATCGTCCTTGCCTTAGTGCATAACATATGAATAATGTTAAACTACAAAAGGTCATTTAACTCATACGAGGCAGCTCCTGTTTATATCCTCTCAAGCTCATTCATATGTATGTATACACTACACTTGAAACAATTCAGTTATGTACAGGTAATTTGTTCCATAAATCAACATTCCTGATTTCAATCCAGTTTTTTTTCTACCACAAACGTGGCCACACATTTACAATGCTAACCAGCATATATACATTTTCTTCTGTCCTCAATGGACAGATG